>NW_015657293.1:1250923-1268466 GCF_001515625.1 Sinocyclocheilus rhinocerous
CCGAGTTTCGCAGCCTTTGTGGAGTGGACACTGGCGAGACACGGATCCCCGCCACTCCGGACCTAGTGCCCAGCCCACCATCTCCCCGCTGCGCAGAGCGCATGCCCAAGCCCACCGCTGACGGAGAGCCGGAACCCGCCGCGACCAACGAGCCATCGCCGCACGGAGCAACAGAGCTAAGAATCGCCGCAGAGCCAGAGCTGCTGATGACGTCAGTCAAGGTGTGTGAGCCGGCAACTACGCCCACCACGGGGGAAAATGCCGTGGCCAGTGAGAACGTGGAGAGGAGCTCCGCCCACTGCAACATGGCTGAGGGCTATGTATGGACCTGGGTATAGGGACAGCGGAGGAGGATCTGATAGACTGGGAGACTGACCTGCTCCCTCTCCTCCCGCCTTCCTCTGAGCCTGGCTCCTAACTCCCTCCTCTCCGCCATGGCCTGGCAGTCCACTAGCTCCGCCGGGCTCCCTCGTCCCGTTGGTCTGCCGTCAACCATCCTGCGCCTCGGGACTCCATTCCTCTGGCTGCGCCTTGTCCCTTCATCCCTCCGGCTCCGTCAGGCTCCTTTATCCCCTCAGCTCCTCCTCAGTCCTCTGTTGCTCCGGCTCCACCGCGTCCGTCCGGATCCCCGCCTTCGCCTCGGTCGCCAGCGCCATCTGCTCCGCCTTGGCCGTCCGGATCCTCCCTGTTGCCCTGGCTCATCGGCTCTCCGTCTCCGCCTCGGGCTCCTCCGCCACCTGCTCCGCACAGTCGTTGGCCCCCTGGAGTCGTCGGCCCTTCCTCCTCCATGGCTCCTCCTTCCGTCGGCTCCACCGTGGGTCGCCGTCATGGCTGTGGCCTGGGTCCTGCTTGGCTCCTCCTGCTCCAAGCCCCTCCTGTCTCCTCCCTGGCTCCTCCCTCCTTCATCACCGCCCTGGACTCTGTCTGCCGGCCCCCTCCCGGGTGTCCGTCCTCTTCCTGAGCCTCCTCCCAAGTTCCCACCCGTCCCTCCTTCTCGCCTGCTCCGCCATGGCTTCCTAGTCTGCCTGCTCTGCCACGGTGCCTCGAACTCCCTGATCCGCCCTGTTCCTGAACTGCAGCAGCCTCCAGGGCGCCCACCCCCCGGTGGTATTGTTATGGCGTGGGACACGCCTTCCGGGAGGGGGGAGTAATGTCACACCCTTGGACTGTTGTGTGTGTGTTTTCCCTCCCCATGTGCTCCGTGACCCAGTTCCTCCCGTGTCTAATTAGTAATGCTGTGCACCTGTATTCCTCCCAATTCCCTTGTTATGTCATGTATAAGAGTTCCTGTCTGTGCATTCCTCGTTTGTCGGGTCTACAAGTGATGTTCGCGTGTCATTCTCCCTTCCCGTTGTGGATTTACTCCTGTGTCTGATCATTAAAAGACTGTTTAATGCTTCTCCGCGTCTCCTGCGTTCCTTCCGGCAGCGAACCGTGACACTTAGCTGGTCATTTTTCATATGTTTTTTTTTTCTTAATAATTTTCTTAGTTTTATTAATATTCTGAAGTATAGCAGGGACTTTATGTATTTATGTAGGCTATCTATCTATCTATCTATCTATCTATCTAAAATTAGACTTGTGATAGATTGGCAATCTGACTGAGTGGTTTCCATATCTGGGAAAACACAGGATCGATAATCGATGGATAAAAATTAACAACATTTATTTCAAACAGAAATAATACTTTTACAGTAGGCTATTACAATTTTTATCGCACTTTTAATAATTAATTGCTGCATTGTTGAAGAGAAGGACTAATTTCTTTATATGTTGTTTTTATTTATTTAGAGAAAAAGAGAGCGTAACACACAATAATAAGTAGCCTAACAATAATAAAAAAGATAAAAAGTTTCTTTCTTCAACTCCTTCCTGCAGTCATTCTAAGTTAAGCGCAGCATGGAAAAATACCAGCAGTCACATCGCCTTTGAAAATCATAATCTCAGTTTCTTCACGAATGAATAAACTTACCGTTAAAGATGGCAGTGCATGTGCGGGCATTCAGAATTAAAAACAGGATCGTTTTGATTTCCATAACAAGGTCTGTTTCTGTTCCTTGTTTCTAAAACAAAAAGTTCGAAGTTGAATTTTAGTTCGAAAGAAAAACAAACAAACAAAACAAACAAAAACAAACAGAAGCGGTTGTTTTGAGGATCAAACTGGCGCGTCAAGTATTGAGTCGCGGTGTGAACTGTAACTGCTCCTTCTGCATTGCTCTTGCGGTGTGGCGCGAGCGAGGATGTGCGTTACAATGTGATGACATCACGAGCCCTGCGTCCCAGTGCTGCTGTTATAAAACCCAGACGTTGTGTCTGACTGTCCCACAGATAGCCTATGTCTGTGTGGTTAATATGCTTGATAGATAGATAGATAGATAGATAGATAGATAGATAGATAGATAGAATGTTGCTTCTTAATTCATTACATAATTTCCTGACCTGTTCTACCATCATGTTTTAGTTAGTCTGACTGTTGTGTTTAAATCAGATCAAAAATGTATTTGAAGGAATTTATGATCTGATTTTGTTTGTGCTGCTCCATACATGAATACAGAATACCAGAATGTCCTAGAAAAACAGGAGTGCATATTTGCTTATTCTTTTGGGACTAGACCTCCGACTGATTAAGATAACAGACACGCACACACATAGCCTACAAGATAGATAGATAGATAGATAGATAGATAGATAGAATGTTGCTTCTTAATTCATTACATAATTTCCTGACCTGTTCTACCATCATGTTTTAGTTAGTCTGACTGTTGTGTTTAAATCAGATCAAAAATGTATTTGAAGGAATTTATGATCTGATTTTGTTTGTGCTGCTCCATACATGAATACAGAATACCAGAATGTCCTAGAAAAACAGGAGTGCATATTTGCTTATTCTTTTGGGACTAGACCTCCGACTGATTAAGATAACAGACACGCACACACATAGCCTACACTCAGTGGCCATTTCCGATTTATGTACGGAAAACCAGTGCTGGGCAGGAAAAGACATGTGAATAGAGGAAATGGGGGAGATCAGAATCTAACTGCTGTGCAAATCCAGTCAACTATCTTTTTTAAAAATATTGCTTAATTTCTGACCGTAACCATGTTTACAGACTGAATGAGATGTACTTCATGCTCTTTGAACAGGTTGCTGAAATGCTGAGAGGTTATTACATCTGGTGGGTGAACTCAGGTCATTTGGGCTGCTTTTTGACATTGAGATGACTGTCAAGTGTGACTGAATTTACTGAGATTCACCCTATGTCTCTGCAAATGTAATTTTACATGGTTTCTAGCTGTATATCCTGACTCTTCTTTTTGCTAAAAAAAAATTCAAGTTATATATATACTTTAGACCTCTGATTGATTAAGAAAACAGACACACACAGGCTAAGATGCCCCCATTAACTACAATAGTAAATTAACTATTATATTAGTTTACTTAATTAATGGTTAAATTAACTATTCTGTTTAAAACTGTGTTTCCAGACAAAGCAGAATCCCAGTAAAGGAGATTCATCTGAAAGGTAAACTTGACATATACAGGCATATGGATATTTACATTTAAATGTAGATATTTTAATGAAGCATATTCATAATAGCAACACTGTGAATTCAAATTGAATGTTTTTACTCATATATATTTTAACGAATAGAGAAAATGTCTGAAACATACATCCAACAGAGACTGAGATTTTGTCTTGGTTAATGTGCTTGTTTTCTCATAACCTTGATCTGGAATAAAGATAAACGCATTTAATCACCATCTGTCCAGAGTGATACTGGTTTTATTTGGAGATTGAATAGTCACATTCCATTCACAGCGCTCAGAATGCAGAATGCTGATAATATAACGTGCACGCACACACACACACACACACACACACACACACACACACACACACAAATTCTGACCTGTCGTCATACTGTTTTGTGTTATTATCCTCTCGGACTTGATAAATAAGACTTTAACCTAAAAAGGACTCAGTTCCCCTCAGTCTTAGCAGACGTCCCAATGGTCAGCTGATCGCACAGGGGAGGTCTGGGAAGACTTCTGAAGGGGGAGGAGGAAACACTTCAGCATTCTTCTCTGCTGACCCTCCTTTTTTTCATGGAGACACGGTTATCAAGCCGCTGCGAGTGCTCATAACACGGACTACACAATGGAGCCAGTCTGCAATGAATGACCCAGAGAGAAGATCCAGAACACACACACACACACACACACACACACACACACACACACAAATGTTTGTATCTGTGAATTGTGGGGACTTTCCATAGACTTCTATTACTTTAATACTGACCAAACTATATTTTCTATCCTTTAACCCTAAACCTACCCCTTACAGAAACCCTGTTTACATTGTTCACTTTCAGATAAACATCATTTACTATTTTTAATAATTGATTTCCCTCGTGGGGACCGCAGGCCAGGCCCCACAATGTCAAAAAGATTCAGGTTTTACTGTCCTTGTGGGGGCATTTGGTCCCCACAATGTAGCATAAAGTACACACACACACACACACACACACACGTTTACTGAGATATCTTAATAAGGACAACCCAAAAATTTGTTTAATTTATAGCTAATTATAAAAACCATAGAGGAGGTTGCCTATAAGTCTGTAGACTTGGAAAATACATGATTTATTTTGTTATATTGGATCCTTGCAGATTCCAAAATGTTTCAGTAGGAACAAAATATTAGATTAGTCCCAGAACGTCTATCCTCTGGAGAGCACATCCACTTGTGATGTTTGTTTGAAACGGCCATCTGTTTTATGTCTTACTTTACTGCTTATGTACAGTTTACAAAGATTTTTTCCCCATCACACTAGGTTAAACATGCTGAAGTGCATGTTTATGAAAATATTATCATCTCTATTCTAAATGTATTCCAATAGTAAAATGTAATTTTACTTCATGCTTGATACTCAGATCTGAGGTGTTTTTACTGCGATACACAAGAGGGCAGTGTGACTCTACAGCAACAGGATGAAAAAAAAAAATCCAAAGACAATTGCATTATCATAGAACAAAAAATATAGTTACATTTATAATTGAGTGTGATTGTTTCTCTGATTATTCCCTAATGATTGTTTTTCCCTAGATGTGTTACTCTATAAGTAGCCTATGAAGTAAGCAAGAGGAAGGATTATTGTAAGTATGTTTGCATTTGGAAACTTGGGGAAGAATAGGTGTCCTAATGCATTTTCCTTTTTTTTCCCACATCATGAAATTAAATTAGTAGTAGTTTTAAAATGTAATAATAATAATAATAATAATTTAGCTGGAAGCATAATCCAAGTTATAGAGAGATCTTTTTTTTTATTTAAAAGATCACTTTCTGAGCGATTCCTGACTCTTGACTTTAGCTGAGGCTTCTTTAATAAAGGTATTGGCAGACTCGAGCTATCAAATTAATTATGCATCACATTCCATTAGTTATAATGAATTATAGAGCAAGCCATATTCAGTGATTCACTGAGCAATAAAAATTAAACCAGAAACTGGAACATTTAGTGCATTTTTAGATTTAAAACAATTGATAGGTGAATACATCATATCAAGTAATGGTAGTAATTCATCACATTCATCTGCCTACATAATACCAGTGAATTATCTTAATTTTTAATTAAACAAAATATGTAATCAATTGCAATTTCATGTAACCAAATCAATCAATAAATAATTAACAGCCCTAATTAAAATATATTTTATTTAATTTACTACTTTTCCAGGGAGAATTCAGCTTCTGTTGTTTCTTCAGCTAATTCTGATACCAATTTTACTGTTGATTTTTTTTATAAGTAAATTTGTACATTTTTAAAATGGACAAATTAAATAGCTGTTAGATAAGGTAAATGTGTTATATTTATTCTGTATTACTCTAAAGACATCTATGCTCTTACATATACTTTTTTGCAATCCTAATGCCAAAATAGTATATATAACCAAATCAAATCTTAACCTTTTACTCTAACCTGTGTAGCTCGGATCTCTTTGTTTTCTGAATCTCATTCAGAATCTCTTTGTTGTAAACATATGACGCCAGCACAAGTGACGCACAGATGTACAGGAAGCACATGCATCCTGACATTTCTAATACATTCAGTCCTTCTGATGTTGCTCAGACATTCAGTCTCCTCAAACACATGGAACTCACAGTAACGATGAAATATAAAGTGACGTGTTTGCATGTGTGTGGGAGAACGTGAACTCACACATGCATGGATATCTAAGGGTTGTGTGTGTTTGATTACAACCCTTACGAAAAAGAAGTTTATTCAAGTGTGCTATTAGTATACTTCTTTTAAACTAAAAATTTTTTGTTCAAAATGTTGTTTATTTCTTTTTTCTTTTTTTTTATGAAACTTACCCACATTCAAGTGTTTAAAGAAAGAATGCATGAAGCTAGAATAAAATGTTTTTGTTTACAAGCAGATACCCTGTTCTTTCTTTTGGTGTTTTGTATGTTCAGATATTTATATATCAAAATATATTCAAATTAATACCTAAATAGGGACATAGTAGTATACTTAAAGTATGATGTAAAGTTCACTTAAAGAAAACTTACGAGTATACTTGCAGTATAAAACTACTAAACTAGTAGTTTACTGAGACTATACTTCAAAGTGTACTAAAAATGCTACTACAAGTATTTAATTAGAAAACTATCAGTATTCATATAAGTTCACTTTTAGTATAGTTGCAGTACAAGCTAAAAATATTGTAAACTATTTGTGTATTCAAAGTTTACTACTGTTATACTTAAAGTATACTTAATTATAATTCAGTCCCAAGGAGTATTGAAATAGTACACTTACAAGTATACTACTAGTACACTGATATTTGTATACTTACTACATAAAGTAGTAAAGCCAATCAGTGACATTTGTGGCTTAATTTATTAACTTTAAAGACATTGTCATGAGTGCAACTGTCGTTTATTGAGTCCATTTGTATGTTTAATGTGATGGCTTTAAAGAAATAAGCACACAAATGTTTGTCCATGACAATAAACAAGTCTTGAAAGTGTACTGTTTATGTAGTCTTTGAGATGTTTTAATCTCAACAATCCGGAAACATTATCTTTGCTAAATAGTTTCCTGTGAAGTCATGCAATTGGCGGTAATTCTCTCCAATCTCTATATCGGCAACAACTGCAATTCAGTGCCACCCTATAGGCAAAACATTTCACTGGCAATAATTAGCCGTCAAGGTCAGAATGTTAAAACCATCCATTAGAAAAGAAGATAGTATTTGCTTACTATTAACCTATCAACCTGCTGCCCCAAAAGACCGGGACTCAGAGAGCCAATTAGAGTGAATTTCTGTTCCTTCTGGGCCATTCTTTATGACACCATAATGACTGCTTCCTGTGATCTGCATTCTGCCTGGAATCTTCAATTTCCTAAACTCTTTAGTTCTGAAAACACTCAGGTCATACTGAGGAGACAGTGCTATTTGTGGCTGAAAGTCTATTTTTTTAATAATTTTATTTGAAAAGGTTACTGCTGAATGTTCAAAAAATCCTATTTTCACACTGTAACCACAATAAAAAAAAAGATACTTTATATATAATATATGAATTTAACTTTTATTAAGCAAGGATGCATTAAACTGATCAAAAGTAACAGTGAAGTAATTTATAATGATTTCATTTCAAATAAATGCTGTTCTTTTGAGTTTTATATTCATCAAAAATCCTGAAAAAATATCATAGTTTAGATAAAAATATTAAAGTGTTTTCAAAATGATAATAATAAGAAAAGTTTCAGAAAAGCAGCACATTAGAATGATTTCTGAAGGATCATGTAACACTGAAGACTGCAGTAATGATGCTGAAAATTCGGCTTTGCATCACAGAAATAAATTATATTTTAAAATATATTCAAATAGAACATTTTTTTTTTTTCTGTATTTTTACACAAATCAATGGTGAGCATAATAGACTTTTTTTCTTACCAACCCCAAACTTTTTTTTTTAACTAAGCAAAATGTTTAATAAATTGTTTTGTTTTTTTTGCACGCCATGTAACATGCAGATTGCATGATAAACCTTGTGTTTGACTGATGGCTGGTAGAAATGTTTGTGAATCATGTTGGGGAAAAAAAATCATTGTTTTTTTCACTTCTGTTTGGTTCCACTGGTGGCTCATAAACAATACACTTCATCTCTAAGTAGAGCTAGATCTCCAATAAGAGCGTGTGGACAAGTTAGGAAGAGGAAGGGAGGTGATCTGTTCTTGCTACTTATATTAATTATAATGATCTCATTCAATAAACATCTCCCAATGAGCCAGAGCACATGCACACAACACATGTTTTTTTCTTTCTTTTAAAACTATCTGTCTAGTGGAGTGTGGATTGGAAGATTGGTAAAGAAAGTGTGATGCTCAAAAGAAAATTATGTTAAATATGTATGTATATAGAATATGCAACATTCCTGGCACCACAACCGAAGATAAAACCGTGATAATGTTACCAAGCATGGTTAGTATAAAACGGCATGTTTCAGCAGCGCTCCAATGTTGGAAAAGCTAATTGGTTTCTTCTTTAGCTTATCAGAGACACTTAGACACAGCAGTTCAGCAGAAACGTGTTTTGACTGCCAAATGTCATCAATGCAGTGTGTAGGGGTGTGCGTGTGTGTGTGTCTTGTGCAGTTGATCTCTGAGGAATGTCTGTTGACATTAAAGTCTCTGTTCTGGCCATTTCAGCAATATACAAACTCCAATCTGAAAGCAACTTTATGCTCCCTATCTATCTATCTGCAGATTTAATTTAGGCTTTTCTTACACATCCAGCATGCTTGAGTTTCAATTTGCCATAACTGACGTATGTGTTGATTAATGTTTATATGTGATTAAACGCCTAAATTTAATCTGTTCATCATATGAAATAAAGCAAACAAGCCTCTTCAGAAAATTTGAACTAAATGCCTCAATTCATATGGATTACTCTTATGATCTCTTTGCCAGTGTTGGGAAGGTTACTCTGGAAATGTAATAGATTGGTGCACTGCAAATTCAAACAAGAGAACCAATCAAAAGCATCAGAATAGCATCGCTTTACTAAACAGCCTTTAAATGGCAGGGGGCATCGTGCACATCTAAAACAGGCAAATCAACATATCCTAGCTTTTTACAGAAAATATTCAGATGTAAAACCCTTTGTAACTTTAACATTTTCATAAGTAACTGTAATTTAATTTTTTAAAAATTCTCAGTAACTGTAATGGATTACAGTTACAGTAACTAGTTACTCCCCAACACTGCTCTTTGATCTTTTTGAAGTGTCAAAGTGGTAGTTGCGCAGACTGTCAATGGAGGGATAGAAATCGCTCAGATTTCATTATTAATATCTTCACGTGTGTTCCGAAGATGAACAAAAGTCTTAGTTAGGAATGACATGAGGGTGAGTAAATGATGACAGAATTTAAATTTTTTGGGTGCACTATCCCTTTAAAACTATGCAAAAGTGAAACACTTCACTTTTAGTAGTGCAGGTTCAGCACAGCTGAACAGCATTTTTCTGTTTACACATTCATAATCCGGTTGATCCAGATGTTTGCTTTTCTTTTCTTAACAGTCTTGAGTCACTTTCCCAATCCACTGTAATGATTTTCATCCGTTTGCTGAATGGAAATAAATATTCCACTTGCAGGAAACATGGTCTGTCGTCCAAAAGTGTGTCTCAAACACAGCACATCCTAGAGGGCGTAACTGCTATGACAGTTTGCCAGCAGACCTTGAAACGGCCAGCATTTACAGTGTAATGCCATGACAACCATTCTATGATTTTGTTTATATTCCATAACTCTTGGGTGCAATTGTTTCATTCTGAACCATTTTCCACAGCACTTACCACAGATGTGAATCTGTTTTTCTTTAACCCCTTAACTGTGGCCCTGTCCCAAATGGCACACTTCATGTACACTTGCGGAATTACCGTACATTGGCTGCCGTGTATGTGTGTCCATTAAGTCCACGAAACCATAGGGCATCATATTTGTCATTTTAGCTTTAAGATAGATGCTCACGAGTGCCCCCTTTGCCGCCGCTATGCGCCCTCAATGCACACTTCTGCTGAGCAGCATTACGTCATGAAAGTATGGACTCAGAGAAAGACTGCAAAAGGTTTAGGGTGCGATTTGGGACAGGGCCACTGTAAATTTGATCATCATTATTTGAAAGTTTAAACACTCAACGCTCATCCTGTGGAAACCATTTTGAAATCAGACATCTGACAACTATTTTGTGATAAAAGTAATTAATTTGTGACAAGAAATTCATCAATTCAGTGGAGTTTGTGTGTCACCCGGTGGTTATTTTTGGTATAGCGCCTAAACAAAATTTCACAGGAACCTCGATTTTTTGTGATATCAACTTCAAATTTGGAACATAACTTATTTAGACATATGGCCTTGATTTTATAGCAAATTTGGATTCCGAAATATTTTGTAAAACACTTACTTTATATAAAATATAAACTTTTTAGTACAGTGCTAACTTAAACTTCTATAACTTTTTAATACTTTAATTTTTTTTAAATGCTTTCAATTCAGCAATAATCTGGTGATTGTCCTTATAAGCATTCTTGAATTACAACAATTTAAGTTTGGATGCTTTTTCACATTTATTTTCAAAAGTGAGGGTAACAGTTAAGAGGTTAAATCACTAAGGTCATCCTTAAAAATGGTTTAAAATCTGATTAGATTTTCTGATTAGATGATTCTCTAACTCTATTGAGTTGTCTGTACATTCCTCAGTAATCCAGGGGTTAAAAGTCAAGTCTATAGGTTAATGGGACTGACACGCGCTCTGTCTCCTTCTTTGTGTGTGTCTCTGGGAGAATAACTCTGACCTTTTTATTCCTTTGAAGAATGGAAAATTTGAGGAGAATTCACTGGAAGAATGAGTGGGAGAGAAACATATTGGGGGTGGAATGTCAGTTACGTCCCATGAACCAGTTTATGCACAGTTTTTTGGACAGCTATTTCTGCATTATTCTAATAAACCATGCGAAGGTCAGTGATGCTCTCAGAAGCAGACGGAGATCAAAAATAGCATTTATTAACAGCATTAATATGTGTTGCTAAGACAAGCATCCCTATAATTTTTTTGCTTTTGCACAGAGACACACATGGAATCAAAAATAATGTAAAAATCTGATTTTTTAAACAAAAACAACAAAAAAAAGATTTTTAAATAAAGTGTTCTTTATTAAGCAATGGAATATATTAATGTTAGCATAAACTGCATAGGCTCAACGGTATGTAAAATTAACATGATAAAAGCAAAATAGGAAAATTGGCCATTTTGAAAAAGCATAAACAATAACAGTATGATTTAATAGTCTAGTAAGTGTACCGACCTTGGTCAGTTTTGTTATTGTTAACTAAAAATAAAACTAATAAAATCTATAATAAAATAAAACCGAAATAAATATAAATATCTGATGAAAAACTAACTGAAATAAAGTTTAAGTAAAAATACTAAATTTTAAATTGAAATAAAAATAAATTATAACTAATTAGAAATAAAAAAAACTTAAAACAGACAGAACAGAATTAATAAATCAAACTAAAATGAAATAAAAAATGAAAAAATGAAAATAAAAGACAAATACCATAACACTATTTATAAAAAAATTATTAAAACAAAAACTTAAACTTAAAAATAAGAAATGTTAACTTGGCAGTTTACTGAAATACATGAGTTTAAGTAAAATTCCTAAAATGAAAAAATTATAAAAATAAATTAAAGCTAAATAAAAATGAAAACTGAAAATATAAAAATAGAAACTAAACCAAAAAATATAAATATTTATATACATATATGTATCTGCACATACTATGATCATTAATGGAACAGATACAATTCTTAATGTTTTATGTTTTATGCACTATGCACAATCTAATGCAAGTATTCTGTGAAGCAGAGCTCGCGATGACAGGTGTTTTCTACAGCAGACCCTGAGAAGCATCTGGTTTGTCTGACTTGAGCAGAAGCACTTAACCTCCGTCTGCCCCGGGTGGACTAACCCTGCCATAAATGCACTGTAAGTCACTTTAGATGAGAGTGTGGCTGTCTTTTGTGGTCTGTACAGTAGTACCCTCTCTCTTTCGCTCATAAATACACACTTTGATCTTATACTAGGGTTGATGGCCTTGTGGAAAACCAGAAAATATGTTCCACATTCTTTAAAGTATTCAAGTGGCAGCTAGAATGTATCCTGCAATATGTGCGTGTGTGGGTGAAGCGTATGCCAGACTGATGTTTGTGCTCAGTTAGCTTGGCTGATGTAGATGCTCATGCTTTCCCAGCATGCTGTCTGTCTGGAGGGCATCAGGTGAATGACCTGTGACTTCAGAATCAGCAGGTCTATGAGTTAATGACCATCATCACCTGATCCTTATTTCTCTTTCACACAGACAAAGAAAACAGCTGGTCATGTGTCTGTAAATATCTGTCAAATATACAGTTAAAACAGGCTGTGTTTGCCAGAACTTTACTGCAAAAAAAAAAAGTAGCAGCATTTTAGGTTTTACGTATTGAACTTGAATCAAATTTCATCACAAGTAGTTTTGCACAAGCTGAGGGAAATACTAATATGTATAAGGTGCAAACAAATCAGTAAAACACATGACACAATTAATACAATAAACATTCATTCAACAACATAATATATCATAACTAATCTACATAACTGATAAGAAAACACTAAGAAGAAACGTCAATGAATGTCAGTTTACAGTTCACTGTAAATTATAGTCTTTTTCACTATTGAAAACTGTACATTTAACATTCTATTTTTTTATAGAAAAATTACATGAAATGTAATTACATTAAATGTCGTTATTACAGTTTTTCATCGTATGCAGTAAAGGAACTTACTAAAACCAATTAAAAGGTTTGTAGTATTTTACAGTGTTTTACAGGTAAAATTATAATGTTTTCACAACAAGAACGTTCTAAGAACGTTTTCCTAACATTCTCATTAAGTTCTGAAAACGTTATTTCTGAATGTTTTCTGTAATGTTCAAAAAACGTTATTTTTTTTCTTGGTTGTGCGAACATTAAAGGAACATTCCATTATCATTTTGCATGGTAATGTTACTTTTGAATGACACATCTCTTCCATCTTTATTTGACCCTCTAACTCTAGCACTCTCTATTCTAGTTCTATTCTTTAAAAAAAACTTGTCCCTTTTAGACTTGCACTCTATTCATTTACTAACTGCTTGTTTTCTTTAAAAAAAACACTAGATTTTCTAATCTTTTTGTATTCTATCGATTTGTTTTCTTTTTATTTATCATACAATTAACAAAAGCAAAAAAGGCCTCTAACACTAGCTTGCTCTATTCTTTTTCTATTCTATCAGTTTTTTTTATTTATTATATCATTTAAAAAAAAAACCTTGCTATGTGTACTACGTTAAGCTAACTGAGACTTGTTATTGCACTTGCGTATCATTGCTCTTTTGTTGATTGTGATTGCTTCCATTGTCCTCATTTGTAAGTCGCTTTGGATAAAAGCGTCTGCTAAATGACTAAATGTAAATGTAATGTAATATAAATGAATGTTCTCTGAATGTTCCAAAACAAGTAGTAACATTAAAACAAAACGTCCAGCTAAAACTTTTCAGAAAAAAAACGTTCCATGAAGGACGTATAAATAACATTCTAAGAACAAATGTTTAAATGTTAATTAATGTTTGAATTTACTTTTTTGACCTCACCAAAATGTTAGCCAAAGTTTTGAGGACGTTCCTTTTTAGCTGGGTTGTGGATTGCCTAAACTATTACGTCTGGCACTAGCTTAAGCCTTGTCTGTGAAACCGGGGGCATATAGGCTGGTTTCAGATTTAACTGATCTGGATGATGCCTAAAAATGCTAATTCTCATTACATATTAATGATTTCCTGTTGATGTACATACTTAGTGTAGTAGAGCACTGTATGCAGTGTACAGCTTACAAAAAAAAATTCTCATTTATGTATTTCTTTCAATCACATCTCCAACATTGTGCATTCTGCAATACCCATATCTTTATTGGATGAGATAATTTTTTGCTATTTGCTATTAAATTGAATGTGAGACACATCAGGCAATAAATACACACTCCAGCTTTCAGAGAAGGAAATCCCCCTCATATGCTCACTGCACTGGAAATCCCCCCATGTTGCCTCTGAACAATGGAGTATCTCACATTTCTTAAATAAAGAGTCTTTATTTTGGCTGGGACATGCATGTACAGTTGATTTGGAGAGCTGGAAAATGACAAATCCTTTTAGTGTGATATATGATTACTGCCCTTCCCAAATTACTATTCGGCTCGCTGCTAATTAATTCGTTTTGTTGACAGAAAGGTTTTTTTTGGGGGATTAGCTAATTGATAGATTGATCTAAAACTCTTTCGACTAGCCAATTACTTTACTAACCTCTATACACAAACACATACCTAATGCTCAAACGCCAGCCAAACACACCCATGTCAAAAACAAAAGCCAAGACGGGGCCCAGAATCTGGCATGTGTCTCATGGATGTATGACTGTAGAGTAAATAGAGCAAAGTGTTTTTGTGGTTATGTTTTATGACAAATATATGAAGGAAATTTAGACTCAGTTCAGTTCTGTATAATTCCAAACATGCTCAACATTGCTGGCTGATTGATGTTCATTTGAAGGAGGGAAATTATTTTTTTTGTTGTTTATATATATATATATATATATTGTGCAATAGTATATAGTAATAGTAATATTGTAAAATATTATTATAATTTAAATGAACTGTTTTCTATTTTAATATATTTTAAAATGTAATTTATTTCTGTGGTGAAAAACGTAATTTTCAGCATTGTTACTCCAGTCTTTAGTGTCACATTGCTGATTTTCTGCTCAAGAAACATTTATTATTATTTTCAATGTTGAAAATGGCAGTGTCTCTTAATATTTTTGTGGAAATCATGGATTTTTTTATAATTTGTTGATGAATAGGAAGTTTATGTATTTGAAATATATATTTTGAGCTACAATGTAAAAGTCTTTACTGTCAATTTCTATCTACTTAATGCAATTATTGCATGAAATTATATATATATACATACTGTATATATACCATGCACTAAGCTCCATCAAATAATTATAATGAATAATTTTATGTAATTTATATAATATAATTCTCAAAAATGAGTAAATCTCATAATTTTATTTTTTCAATATTAGCAATATCAGTAGACAATAACAATATTATGAACACTACAAGTAAACGTTGCAACAGACTTAAACCAACTGCAAGCATGTTTTCAAAAAACTGTTTCTAAGCATATCACTGTTGAAGTTATTGGCTGTTGGTTGCAAAGGCCCACCTATTTGACAGCTCGACCAATCACCAAACAGCAAAGAGAAGCTGGGCTTCTAAGAGAAAAAAAATACATTGATTAAAA
Source organism: Sinocyclocheilus rhinocerous (assembly GCF_001515625.1). Taxonomy (NCBI): domain Eukaryota; kingdom Metazoa; phylum Chordata; class Actinopteri; order Cypriniformes; family Cyprinidae; genus Sinocyclocheilus; species Sinocyclocheilus rhinocerous. Next base: position 1,266,379 of record NW_015657293.1, read on the forward strand.
ATCCCACAATAACAATCAGATCATTTTCCCCATAACAGCGCTTATGATGCTCTCTTAGACAAAGACAACTTAATTGCTGCCCAATAAACATTGAGTTTTGCACCACCGAAATTAATGGAGCAAGTATCTGTCATAGGCTCCCATTTAAGCTGAACCTGACACCTAAAATGAGTTTGGCACCATCCAGCTCAGAAATACTAATGCTTCAGGATAAGTGCAGAGGAAGGTATGACAATAGCACTGGGCTGGCTGAACACTTTCTGTATGTGTACTTCAATCTTCAGTTGCGTGCCTGCCTATAGTTCTACATGTGTTGTGCAGCTTTATGATGGTATGTATGTTTAACTACACATGTGTGTGTTTCAACCATTGGTCCAGGATCTTAAAAGATCCCTTCATATTAATAAAAAAAAAATCCATCAAATTGTCAATCAAGTATCATTTCCCATGAAGCAGGATGTGATAAAACAGAAAGAGGTTCTTTTTGGGTTCTGTATATGTTAAAAGCAGCAGATGGCCTCCAGGCAATGCAGAAGTGCAGTAACAGGAATCATCTGCAGCGGAAATAACTCACTCTCATCCTCACACTCCCACTCCTGCGGCCTTTCTGCCTCTCTTATCAGAGATGATTTGATTCTCTGATTATTAATTCACTGTCCAGGGAAATTAAAGGTGTCATATGATGCTGCTAAAAAGAACATTATTTTGTGTATTTGGTGTAATGAAATGTGTTTATGCGGTTTAAGGTTAAGAATAAAAGTTACGCCTTCTTTCTTTGCGTGAACATTTGGGCGGCGTTATGCAAATCTTCCTACATCGTGACATAGACATGTGAGGGCATGTTAGAACGAGGCGTTTTAGGTAGGCGTGGTTGACTCTTAAATTTTATAAAGAATATCTCTTTGGATTTGAGACTTTAGTCTTTGCAACTTTACAGATCTGCTTTATGCACCAAGAGCTAGTAACACTCCAAAGAGAAAGGAAAAATTGAAATCGCATCATATGACCCCTTTAAGTGATGTTGCTACAAAATTCTAATTTATAATAATTATCAACAAAATTACAATATAACCTGGCTTGCCATTTAGGACACTTCTGTTGTAGCTTTAATCAATGTTTCATCGATTTAATTCTCTTAGCTTTGCTGCTATCTTATAGAAATATAATTGCAAGTTCCAACTCAAGGAGTCACACTATTGATCCCAGTCTATCGGAATCATGATTTTGGACCTAACTTTACAAAAAAAAAAAAAAAGGCCATTCAAATCTTCTGGGAATAACGAATTAAGATCTCTCTAAAAGACACCCTTTTAAAGTCATGCAATGGATCAAAGTCTTAAAATCTTGATTTACCATCTCACTTTCTGTAACCATAGGTCTTGTAATCAGACTTATAATCAAGTTTGCACATTCTATTTATAACTCTGTCTTTTTCGTTCTTTGGATGCTGTTTGTGACCTACTGTATACAGTACGACCTAATTCTAATTGATTGAACTAATTATGATTACAGGTGATGCAGTTTATGGAGAAGCATTTAAAAAATAAACAGTTTGTATCTCTTTGGTGAAGGAATGTGTGAGAGAAATTATGTTGAATAAATGATTGTAATTACAGAGAATTTTTAGTTTTAAAATGTAAGAAAAACTCTTTCCATTGTTCTTATGCTAGATTTGTGGGCCCAACAAGACTGTTCGGAGCAGATCTGTGTTCTTGGCTCCCATTTACTAATTAATACAACATTTACACAGATTTCACCACTAACCCATTTAAAGGTATAGTTCACCCAAAAATGAAAAATCTGTCATTAATTACTAACCCTCATGTCTTTCCAAATCCGCAAGACCTTTGTTCATCTTTAGAACACAAATTAAGATATTTTTGATGAAAGTCGAAGACTGACATGAAAGAGAAGAAATTGTTGAATAAAGTCGTTATTTTAGTTTTCTTTGCGCACAAAAAGTATTCTCGTAGCTTCGTAAAATTAAGGTTGAACCAGTGATGTCCTTATACCTTTCTGGGCCTTGAAAGTTGTAGGTAAGGTAGTTACGTTGCTGTCTATGCAGGGTCAGAAAGCTCTCAGATTTCA
>NW_015657293.1:1269665-1295640 GCF_001515625.1 Sinocyclocheilus rhinocerous
GAGAGCTTTCTGACCCTGCATAGACAGCAACACAACGGACATGTACAAGGCCCAGAAAGGTAGTAAGGACATCATTAAAATAGTCCATGAATGTGCGTTGAAGACTGACATGAAAGAGAAGAAATTGTTGAATAAAGTCGTTATTTTAGTTTTCTTTGCGCACAAAAAGTATTCTCGTAGCTTCGTAAAATTAAGGTTGAACCAGTGATGTCCTTATACCTTTCTGGGCCTTGAAAGTTGTAGGTAAGGTAGTTACGTTGCTGTCTATGCAGGGTCAGAAAGCTCTCGGATTTCATCAAAAATACCTTAATTTGTGTTCCGAAGATGAACGAAGGTCAGGCGGGGGGGAGATAATATGTCGTGGCCACGAGATATTAATTTGTGGGAATGTCATATTAACTCGTGGGAACGTGATAATGTGTTGTGGCCACGAAATCATTTTGTCGAGGTAACAACATCCTTATGTCATGGCTTTGAGATGCTATGTTGAGAAAATGACATATTTTTCTTGTGGCCGCGATTTTAATGTGTAAACAAACCTGTGTGACCATAGTAACCTGGGATTATCAGAAATGGATTAACTAATATTTTATTTTAATTAAGAAATTATTAGATTAATTAGGCCTATTTTTAGCGGTATATTAATAGCTCTTTAACGCTGTTTAAAGCAGGAAATAAACATTAATGCATGTCAAATGCAATAAGATACACCACAACTTACTGAAATGTCTCATGTATTCACCCAGGCAGTGTTTTAATTGCGGAAAGACGTTAATTAAACCACTTGTAAACAATATGACATGTGACGTTACATTTACTTCAGGAAAGTCATTCAATGTCCATAGATAATTCATCTAGAAAAAGGAGCATTTTAGAATAGCTAAAATCATAAATGTATTGTTAAATATGCATATACATGCTTTTTAAAAACTAGATGTAGTTATAGAATCAACCGGCAGGGGCTAATAATTAGCTTATGGGCTTATGCTAAACAGCAAAACCTTGAGCCCCTTTTGTGTGTGGGGGGGCACGAGATATTAATTTGTGGGAATGTCATATTAACTCGTGGGAACGTGATAATGTGTTGTGGCCACGAGATCATTTTGTCGAGGTAACAACATCCTTATGTCATGACTTTGAGATGCTATGTTGAGAAAATTACATATTTTTCCTTGAGCCCTTTGTTGCCATGCAGGGCTGCCAGCTGAGGAGTGTTTCTTTTGTGTTTACAGGGCACAACCTCTATCTCTGGGGACAACAGCTGGCACACAGGAGGGAAAATGGCCAGTGTCCAGACACACACACACAATTTATCTTGCTTAGCGAACATTTTGATTTTGATTAATGATATAAAGTGTCATTTTATGTAAGTTATTACTCATATTTTATGGTGTCAGCTACATAAAGCAAAGCCAATGTGCATAGTGTGCATTAAAAGCCAGTGACATTTTACATGTTTGCGCATTTGGCAATCGCTCCACAAGCCTGTGTTCAGTTTGAGGGAGAGATCGAGAATGATGTGTGGCGCTTAAAAGAGGGTATGCGTTGATCTACTGCGTTAAAGAGCTCTTTGTTCCCGGTAACAAAGAGCAGAGCCTGACATGAGCTAATTAATCACATAGCCTTTAACAAGCCACGGCCTGAGCAAGATTGAAGGATTGAGATAATGAGTGAGAAATGAAGGACATGGGAATGTGATGGAGAGATAAAAGGAAAGTCAGTGAGGGGGAAAGGGATACAAAAGGAAAGTGTACAGAGACACAGTGAAGAAAGTGACAGTACCAGCTGCATGTTGCCCAGGGCACCCAGTAAACATTAAACAAACAGTTAATAAAACCCATTAAACAGACGATAAACAGTTAATGACCAGCTCATTAATTGGTGAAGATAAAGACTTTATTTTCTTTGAATTTAACACTCTTTGTGTGTGTATATGTGTGTGCAGTTTCAAGCTGGCTGGCACAAGATACAAGTGGATGTTTCAGTAGTTTTCAATGCAGAAACATGCTGAAATGTCTATAACATTGTTTTATTTTTTGCAAAAGAATTGTGCAAGCTTTGAAATGGGTGAAGTTTTTTTTAATAAAAATAAACAATAATTAAAAAATAATTAAGACAATAAATGGGACTTTTGTGATCTGAATGATTCAAGTGATGGTTAATGTCATTAAAAATGATTTTAAAAACATTTGATTTTAAATTAAAAATTGATTTTCCTTTCAGTTCTGTGAAATATATTTAAATAATTTTAGTAAAAGAACATAATAATAGAAATGTCAGTATTTTTGCAAAAAGCTGCAATTTGTTTGCTAAAACGGCAACTGTTTAATGTTGCAATATTTTATCCACCCATCCATCATCTATCTATCTATCTATCTATCTAACCATCCATCCATCCATCCATCCATCCATCATGTCCATACTACAAATCTTGTGGGATGAAATACAGCCTGAAGTTTAATACTAAAGGATAGGGGAAATCAGGCCATTTAACATAAAACTGCACTTCACATAGGTAACAGCTTTGCCTATATAATCTATATTTCCTCCATAGTCGTATTTGTCCAGGCACATTAATGATTTGGCTCGTGCTACAGAGTAATGTGAGGTTAGTTCTGATTTAATTAGTGCTGGACCACCAAGTTTAACATCTGTCTGTTTCTGATCGAACCTGAGGTTATTGAGTTTGGTTTTAATTTTAATTCCTTGCTACAGATTTTACAGTGAGGTCCTGCATCCCACAACAAACCTGGACCAGAAAAATATAAACAAACAGCCACTCACATCCCATCCCATCTCTCACTGCACTGGATCTGGGGGTTTCATGGATGAGCTCAAAAGGATCAGCCAGACATATACTGTGCCATCATACACATGGTGTCGTTCCTTCATCAGCTAATGGATGGCCGGGTGGAGGTGCTGACTGTGAGTAATGATGATAATGCAGCTGAACTGTACTGGTTGGTGTGGCAATGTAACAGGTTAATTGAGTCTCATTTTATGACTCTGTACGGAGTAAAAATTTAATATATTAAATGGATGCCAGTTTCCCTAGAGGTCTGAAAAGGTGGCGTATCACTGACAGAAGGGAGGGGCTAATATTCAGTTTCAATAAAGAGGCGGGGCCAAGACTACTAGGTACATGTACAGGTGACAACTGACAATACATTTGATAATCATTTTGAACCGTACATTTATTCAAAATCTTTTAAATAATATATACTTATTTACTTATTTTTTTAATAAAAAATACATTTAAATAAAAAATAATGCATTTTATTTAAGTGTGTCAGTGCTATTTTAAAAATGAAATAAAAATTTGGTTTCATTTGATAATAATATATACTTATTTACTTATTTTTTTAATAAAAAATACATTTAAATAAAAAATAATGAATTTTATTTAAGTGTGTCAGTGCTATTTTAAAAATGAAATAAAAATTTGGTTTCATTTGAGAAACTCATTATTCTATTTTATTTTATTTATTATTTTAAATTATTCATTCATTCATTCATTTATTCAATTTTTTGTGGTTAAACTACAAACGCTTTTTGGGGCCATCTTCTTAATTAAAAGTAACTTCCAAAAGGTCAGAGCAAAGTATTGTTATTTCGCAAGCAAACACAGTTAAACGCTGTTGCGCTCATATGGAGAGAAGAACAACATTTTAGTTCTCAGAGGCCATTTATCTGCGAGCCAATCTGATTAATAAAACAAAGAAAGCTCTGATGTACATCAATAATGATGAACACTGACTGAAAATCTAACACACATGCACACACTATCCGCTCTCACTCTCAATCTGTTATCTGCTTCCTACCACAGATCTGAGCCATCCATCCTTCCATGTGCAACAATTCATTTAATTGATTTCCTATAAAGAAACCATCAAACCATGTATTTCAAGACACCAAGCCCATTGAGAATTAAGATGGGTGGGAGGTTTAAAAAAAAAATGGCACAGAGACCTTATTTAAAGTATTCAAATGACATGTTTTGCATTGCAGTGGTGGTGTTTAACATTTTGTTACTAGCAAAACTGTCTTATTTACTTTAGTTGCTCACCACACATGTCCAAATGCCTGCCCCAGGATGGCATCTTTGTAATGGCACTCATACTTACTGTCTATTAATAATAAAGTCTTCCTGAGACAGTAGTGACCCACAACAATGACATATCAGGGAGAGATATAATCTCCACGCACTGTCTGTAGCATGTGTGTGTTTTGCATTCATCTGTGTGTGAGAGAGGTTTGTCCATGTGCAGATCTTTCCTCGCCTCCAGCTCCAGTCGGATAATGAAAGACTCCGTTGTTTTGTTTCTGAGTCTCTCTTATCTGCTTCTGAAGGACAGTGTGAGTGTTTGAGCTGCGACACACAGATTTTTGCAGAAAAGTATTTGCTGTTGACTGAATAGCCAAGGTCAGCTGAGAGCTGAAAAACCTTCAGATACCTCTTAAAAATATACACACATTCTCTCCCACTGGAGACTTGAAGTACTGAGAGAAACACTACTAATTTATTTTTATATATTTATATATTTTATATATTTAAGCACAGTCATTGTTATTGCATGGATATCCTGCTATTTTTCAGACTTCTCTCCTGGGACAAGTCCAAATACAATCTTCCACTGCCATGCTTAAAAACACAATTCAAAGAGCATGGCCTCCTTAAGTTTCCTAATTTAGTGCTGATATTCATAATTTGCTCCAGAGACAAAGAGAACGTGAGAAAGAAGAGAGTCACTTTCATATTCCCATGAAGGCAAAGAAACGTCCTGGAAATTGCAATTGTTTACTTATTTTGACGATTCTCCCATTTAAGGGCATCCATGAAGAATTGTTGTTATCCTGACATCAAGATCAGCTCCGAACTAAAGCTCCTCATTTCCTTGTGTTTGGCTTGGATTGTGCACATTAAAACACTGAGGATGTTTTCACTCCGAATGAGGAATTCTCTTTAAGATAAATACAGCATCTTCTGCACTAAATATACTATATATATATATAAATATATATATATAAGTTTTTTGTTTTTTTTCACTGAGGAATTATGATGCCGCAAACATTTGCATGGCCCGATTTCCGATCTGGCAGGCCAAACACCTGAATCAGCTGTATAAAATGCCAAAAAAAGCATTACTCTGCTGAGGGTTTGAGTTTATGCCTAGTTATAATGTTCTTCACTATTTTTTGATGAATTACTGCTGTCATGATCAATAAAAATGTACACAAACATCTCTTGTTAATAGCATTTTTTTTACCGCTTTCTATCAGCAAAATTAATTGCAGCAGGAAAATAGTGCTGATATATTGTATTATAGGCTTAATCAAGAAGCCATGTTTTTACTCAAATGAATGACAATGCCTTAATTTGACCTGTTAATTGCTCAAATCTTGTCTTTTTTCTTGACACAAAGCACTTGTATGGCTTCAGGAATATAGCCCACAAGTCAAATAGTCTGTTTTTAATGATTTTGTGTCTTTTTATTTGTTTGACTGCATTTCAATCATACGGGTTTCGTAAAACATGAGGGTGAGTAAATTATTTATTTATTTATTTGACTTTTTTTTTTTTTTACTGAAGTCTGAGCACTTTTATAAATGGTCTCTAGTTGATTTACTTCAAGCAAATAAATTTCAAGCCTATCAAACATTAAAAAAACACTGCAGTGTTATTTTAGTAGTAGGCCTATTTATAGGCTATAGCATTACAGTAATTAATAATATTTTAAATTAGCTTTTATTTTTCAGACCTGCAAATAGGTGAAACATTTCTTAAATTAGCATTTGAAATCATTTAGAAAAATTCTGATATTAGAATAGAAATGCAATGTCTCTCTCTGACAGCAGGAGGCGCTTTCACCTGTAGGCCTACACAAAACTACGCAGCGCTGCACTTATCTACATTATTATTTTTTTTATTATTATGCTTCCATTTACAACAAACAAACAAGGTACATAAACACATCACATAATCTAACAACACGTGAACAGCCTTCACTTATCTACATTATTTTTATTGTTAGAGCGGGCGCGGCCATTTTGAAAACGCGAGGCTTCCGAATATCCTCTTCCAGCTGTTTTTAGCTGTACAAAACAGTTCTTTATGCTGCTTGATGCTGGTATTTACTGGTATTCTTTTAATGTTTCTTGTATTTATAAAAAAAACACTGGGTTGTAGCGCATATACTTTTACCGTTTACTGCAACTTGTTATTCTTGTTGTTTACAGAGCGGCTAATGAATCGGAAGTCTCGCACATTCACAGAATAGCTTACTTCCGCGTTGCAAGATGAGGTAGATAAACACTACTTATTAGGCATCTTACGAAGGTAAGTTTAAGTTTTTAAACTTAATATTTCTATTTTATTTTATTTCAGCCTTATTTAAATTAATGAAAAATAATGTAATAGTTTTTATTACCAATAACAACATCAGTATTGAAATGAATATGGGTGCAACTTCAGTCTTAGTTGAGGATGAACCATAAACAAGAATCACAAATGTAATTTATCAATCGTGCCCTTGACCGCAGCAGTTAACCTCAGGAAGCCCTAGAGGGATTGTTGCTTTTGGCCATTAAATGATAACATATGACACTTTGGTGTCTGTATGTCGAGGCACAGTTGGAGGACTATAGTTTACTAACCCCTGCTACCCCAACCCAAATACCACAGGATGAGATGCTAGATAATGAGAGGGAGTTCCCTCTGTTCCATCTAATCTGGGGCTCAGTTTTAATCCCTAAACCCTCTGAGGCCTTACCAAATGCACAAACACATATGTGGCCTGAATGTATGTGTCAGCAGAACATTAGCTCTGGTAGACCACTGTAGTCCAACGAAAAACCAGTTATCATGTTCCTTAATCTGGTTGGACCTGGTTTTTCCAGCACTGTGGGCAGCGTATTAGCTGGAAACAGTGTTATTTTAGTATACTAATACAAAGTTATAGACTAACATAGTTGTTGGTGTTATTTTATAATGGTGTTTTATTTTTTGAATTTATTCTGTTTTCATTTTAATTTTAGTTGAATTGCTTGTGATTTTGTTTTGTGTTGTAATTTTTTATTAAAGATTGTTTTAATTAGGCTAAGTTTTAGTTTTGAATTGTTTAGTTTTATTTACTTTAGTACTTAAACTAAACAAAAATGAAAAATGTTGCCGTGGCTTTTTATATTTAGTTTTACTTCAGTTAATGCCTATTTTATTTCGAGTAATGCAAATGGTTTTGTTTTTTTAATGATAATAGCACTGCCTAAAAACATCTGTAATGTTACCATGTGTGAATTATTAACAGCAATTGTTAAAACGTTCTCACATTATCTTGTTTCTGAGAAACTAGTGTCTTCTCTCTCCTCCTCAAACTATCCGTAGCTCCAGCCAAAAAACCATAAAGTGCTTTCAGTCACGTCTCTCATCCGCTGCCTGATTCTCTCCATTGGAAGTTTGATTAATTGCAGATTACAGATTTTACAGTTTCGTTCTCCATAACATCACTCCACAGTTATTAAAACGAACTCCTCTTGTGTTCCGCAGAGTTAATCTAAATGATTTACAGACGCGACTGCTGCCAAAAACGCTGGACTACCACACAGAACCGCCCATCAGAGAGAGAAAACCACTCAAAAACAACAAAACACACTAACTGACCATTTATCCACTGACAAGAACACTAACCATTGCAACACAAACCCTTTGAATTCAGTCCTGTAGCTCCTCACAGCAATATATAACAGTGAACAGGCTCAGGAAATGACTGATGTAACAGCATTGATCTGTAGAATCACAATGATTATCTGTGTTTGCTTTACTGTGATCTCTTGTATATTTACAGATTACCTGTAATAGTGTGATGTCCACAGTATATTGGTGCTTGGGTTCCCAGCATGAACTGTGGCATGAATAAAATCAAGCAGTAATTTTCTTGTTTATTAAAAATTTGTTAAATATTAAGTACAAAAAAAATATATTTGCATTTTGACCATGTGCAGCCAGTTATTTTCTGTAAACACTATTACACCAGGGAGAAAATTAAGCAAATTAGATCCAAGTTTGCAGTCAAAGGGAACACTAATTATCATAATGAAGAACATTTACACTGTATGTGACACCCTTCATTGCCGGCCTTAGTAAAATTCTGAAAGCCAATGCAGTATTTTGTAACAGGTTATTGTTAAATATCATAAAGCCTGTCATTTTTTTAAAAAAGACATGAGACAGAAGTTTCAACCACCTTTACCGCCACAACGTGACATTTTTCAGAGTGAAACAACTAAAAGAAGAAAAAACAGTGGGACTTGATTTTATCCATCGGTTGTTGATTGGATTGTGAAAATTATAATATTAATAATAAAAGACTTATTTGCATGAATTATGTGAATTATGTTTGCAGATTGCTTTTTTTCATTTTTATTAGGGTTTTATTTTTATTTTATTTCCTTTTTAATTGTAGTAATTTTAGTACATCAACTCAAACTCATTTTATTTTGGCCAATTGGCAAGGCAAGTTTTTTTAAGCAGATGTTTTTCATCTAATATTTATGATTCATGAAGAGGAAATTGCAACTGGCTTTACTGCTGTAATGTGACATAATTCAGAGTGAAACAACTATCAAACGAAAAAAAAAACTGAGTGAAGCTTGATTTTATCCATAGGTTGTTGATTGGATTGTGAAAATGAACAAAATGAAAATGAAGTTACATTTTGATTAAAGATTGCAAAGTCAAAAACAAATATAAAAATGCATGGATGAAGCATTCACAATAAGACCAGTGACATGCATTAAAGGGGTCCTATTATGTTCTTTTACAATGTCTTGAATTTGTTTTGGGGGTGTACTAGAACATGCTTGGCGGTTCTAAAAACGCATTATTATTTTACATAATTTACATTATTACAATACCTTTCTCCCCATCCTGGCACAAACGGCTCGATTAGTTCCGAAAAACTAAATGTGATGTGATTGGTTAGCTGTCCCAGTGCATTGTGATTGGGCTCCGGTCAATATTAACATATCAATTTGAGCCGGATTCAGACCCAGAGAATATTGAACAAGAGGATCGCGCAGAACCTTTGCACGCACGGATATGGCAAGACATATTAGAGTGGTAACGTTATTGTTGTTGTTGTTTTTTTTGGCTAAATCCCATTTTTGATAGGATGTCAACAACCGCTTAAAAAACATCTGCATTTACTATGTACAGATAAGCACATATGTATTATTTTTATTGTTATTTAATTATAACATTATAACATGAATTGCAGCGAAACTGTTATACAACTGAATTTATTTATACCATAGTCCAGTTTTTCCCAGGGGGCATATATATGCAAACTCATTCTCTGCCAGCAGGAGGCGCTGTTGGAGTGGTAGAGATCAAGGTTTCCCCAGTAACGGCTGTACATAAAGCAGCACTCCGCTCCCAAAAAAAAAACACTGCTTTATCAGACATTACATGCAAGATTAAATGAAAATGACATCCAATTTTCTGAAGACAGTCGGTTTCCTTCAGAAATACAGTGATATAAAAACACCCGCACTCAATGTAATGGGCCGCTTTGTGATATCACAAAACCCTGAAAACAAACGCTGTAGTCCAAACGAATCGTTGGTTGTAGTTCTTGAAAAGGGATTTTTTAAAAACGAAATATCTCCCTTTGGAGTGGACTTTGAGATTTGTAAGTTTGAAGATCTTTTTTATGCCCAAACATACACACTACACACTGACTAAAATTCAAAAAGTGAAAAAGCATAATAGGACCCCTTTAAAAGAATAAATGGGGTCAATTTTGATTTCATGGCCTTCTTCGAGGCTTTCTTTAACAAAACCCACACGATCCCACAAACCAGAAACTACTCCCACTTCCATCCTAGCAGTCTTTTTAATCTGTTTAGAAATATATTTCACAATACCAAATGCACATTTAACAAAATCCAATTAAGAGTTTATTAAAATCACATATGCTGCATTGACAAAGTTAAAGAAATCTCTTCCTCTTGGGAAGATTGTGTTTGTAAAACTCAGTCAAAACAAAATAAAAAATATTCTGCTATTTACAGAGAGCACAAGGACGACAAACTGCTTTAAAACAACATTCTAAATATAATACGGCATATGTATCCGTACCCATGCGTCACACAGGCTTTCCTCGCATGACCTGCCTGTTATAAACATTCTATACGTAACCCTGCCCAGTCATTAAAGAGACTCCCAAACATAATCATACGCTCTCATTAGCACACAAAGCATTCTTTCTCCATTATGATGTCATGCTTTACCAGTCCGCTGAGGCTATATGGGCCAAAACACTGGAAGACAATTTTCTGGCACATTCTTGATGTGAAAACATATAACAATTTTCCTTCAGTTCAGAATGCTTATGTTTATAAAATATCATTACAGGTACATGAAACATGAGGTTACGTTATGCTGTTGGTGTGGTTGGCATGACAAGCTTTTATTTTTGTTAAAGAAGAGCAAGTCACGAAACTCTTAACTTAATGATTTACACATGTCCTAACCAGGAGCGATGCGTAAGACATTTGTCACCAGCAGGATTTCAGGATAAGTTCTAATCCATAAAAAAAGTTTCATGCAGTGATGCTTCTCAAGTAAAGTTATAATGTTTTAAGATTTTTAGATATTTTTTACTACATAAAAACAATCATGAAAAAAATTTATTACATTGTATTATTTAATTTTTATTTATTATTTTTCTTTATTAATTACATTTTATTTAAATTTAATTATTATTCTATACAAAAATGTTATTGTTTTTTTATTTGTATTGTTTGATGTTGCTTTATTACAGCATGCCTGGTTAGGACAGTGTAAATTATGTAAACATTTGTAAGGGCTTTTTAATAGAGATTAAAATAAACTCAAAGTTCTAGAAGCTGTAATTGACCCTTCGCAGAGAGTTTGATTGACAGGTGATCTGCCCAATCATAATGCCGAATCTCCCATTTTTGTCCGACAAACAAATCAGACAGGAGAGTAGATTAACGTCAGTGGACTTGAACTTGAAAAATGGTGTGCATTCTTTCCGTGGTTGAAACAAGATACCTTCTGATGTTCTTTTATGTTTATTTCATGCTATAACTAGTAAAGAGAAAGAGATGATCGGTTCATGTGCCACTTGAACTAAGGCGCTACATGATGTGTGCGTGAGAGCGCCATGGCTTCTCGGATGTAGCAACAGCATCAGGTCTTTGCAAAGGGTCAATTGTGAACACTTTAGAACCTTTCACATGAATCGTATTAGAACTTAATTGGACGTCAGGACAAGTGTTATGTGCAAATACAAAAAACTATCCTGTCCTGTTTTAAGTTGCAAAAAAGAAGGAACGTTATACACATTTTCCAATAAACATGCTTAAAAATGTCAGCGGCATGTGGAAAGAAAGATGAAATTGGTTAACTTTAAGCGATGTGTAATTGTATGCTAATTCAAAATGGTCAAAGTTGATATGGGTCAACCTGTGCACAACAAGAAACTGGGAGTAGCTTCGCTCCACAGAGTTTAATGCATTGGGAATTTTGACGTGAATCATGTGAGAAGGCCTTTAGATTTCATTCGACGGGATTCTAGATTTGGTAATGAATTCTAGAGCAGCGGTTATGTAATCCCTTTGTTCTTATATAATCTCAAACAAATGTCTATTAAAATTCATGAGGAGACAATGAACCGTTTCAAGAGAGCATTTGTCAGTGGAACCAATGAGGCAGTTACAATCAGGAAGTGGCTTTTGCTTTGAGTAAATAAGATTGCTAAAGTCTGATTTCATTTCTTTTCTTGCTCTACAAAGTTGATGCTGTAGGTGAGCTGGTGTCCACTGTCCCAGGCGTACAGAACCTTCTCTTTTGGGTTGTAATCGACTTGTGTGGTGAACCCGTATTCGTTAATGAACAGTAAACGCGGTGACGCCTCGGCCCCCGTGAGCGTGTCGTATGCATACGAAACCTCCCCTTCCCGCTGATTGTAAATGTCCACCGCGTAGAGGACGCCACATATTATGAAGCAGTTCCCGAACGAATTTCTTCGCAGTCTCGTCCTCCATGTTGTCTCCTTTTTGACAGACAGGTCATTGGGATCTAGTTTACTGACTACAATGACCTCGGCCTGTCCGTAGTCATCGTCAACAGACGGGTAAATGACCCAAAGTCCGTTCTCGTCCACGGCGAAATCGATATCAGAGTGGCCTTTCCACTTCCAAGGTGTGGTGTCTTCGTAGACGACGTCGTGGAGCTGAGCCCAGGCGGCTACGAATCGTTGCTTGAGGTCGTATTTGATGATGTTCTTTGTGAAGGCACGGTTATAGTAAAACCCTCCTCTGTACACAACATGACCTGTTCCGATCCAGTTATAAGGCAGCTTGTACAGGTTACTCCAACGGCCTGCCAGGAAAAGAAAGAGAAGTGGATAAAATGTGCACAATAACAAACTTTCGTTGGCAACAAAGTCCATTTTCTATTGTGTTGGGATTTATAAAGCACAGCTCATGCATAACTAGGGTTGCAAAGGGGTGGAAAATTTCCGGTAAATTTCCAAAAATCCCTGGAATATTCAAAAAAATCTTGGAAAGTTTCCAAAATTTCTGGAATGTTTCCGAAATTTACTTTTTTGCAACCCTATGCATAACAAGTCATGTTCAAACCAAGCAGTTTTCTATTGGATACAGTCCATGTCACTCAACTTGAACCCATTGTGAAGTCTGAATGGGCAAATGTTTCAGCCTCAAGCAAAACTCCCAGTTGCATAGATTACTATTGGATTACTAACTGGATTTTGCATGCCAAAATTCACAAAACAACAGTAAATGTGACCTCACCCTAACATAAACCCACAAAACGGAGGAATTTTAAATGTAAAAAGTAGATTTTAAATGCAACATAGATAGATAGATTTTATTTTTTTTATCTATCTATCTATCTATCTATCTATTGCTGTTTTCCAAATATACAAATAAGCAATTTTTTCCCCTATGGTAATCTTGCTTGTCTTGCCAAGCGAGCCATAACTGCCACTGTTGCCCCCTAAAAAATTCAGTGTATGACTCCCCTAGCTCTGTCTTAAAGGGGTCATATGATGCGATTTCAAGTTTTCCTTTCTCTTTGGAGTGTTACAAGCTCTTGGTGCATAAAGAAGATTTGTAAAGTTGCAAAGACTAAAGTCTCAAATCCAAAGAGATATTCTTTATAAAAGTTAAGAGTCAGCCACGCCTATCTAAAACAGCTCGTTCTAACACACCCCCACATATCTACATCACTATGTGGAAATATTAGCATAATGCCACCCAAAATGTTGATTGACAGATGTCTCGTCCAGTCAGCGGTGAGTAATCCCAAACCAATGGTGCTGTCTCAAACTATACCTACCTCTTCCGATTTGTCTGATTTTCGTTGTGTTTTCTGATTTGTTAATTTGTTTTCGGATTTGTCTTTGTGTTTTCTGACTTGTTATTTTGTCTTCGAATTTGTCATTGTGTTTTCTGACTTGTTATAATGTTTTCTGAATTGTTGTTGTGCTTTCTGAATTGTTATTTTGTTTTTTAGACTTGCATTTGCGTTTGTAATTTGTTATTTTGTTTTCAGAATTGTGATTTTTTTTGCACTTCACGGCCACCGTATATGACCCCTTTAACAGTAAATATTTTTAGAAGTATATTAATACCAGTCTAAACAGGCACACAAACACACACTAAAATCAACTGTAACATCTTCCAAACTCTTTCTCCTGTTCCAGGGCCAGACTCACACACAGACATATTCACTGAGCAGCACACACTCTCAAGCACAGACATTGACATCATTCACACTTACAGTTATTCAGAAATCCAAACCTCATCCAAAGAAAATCCCTATCATTGTTTACTAAAAACAATATGAAGACCTTTTAATTCAAAACACTCAGTGTCCTCTGTGAATTGACCTTAGTCACACAAAAGGTATTACCTCAGTTGTCTTTCATAGTGTCTCTAGACAGCTGCATTCAATTAATAATAACAGCATTAAGTATGAATTATCTTACACACCCTGTTTAAAGTTGTCCAAGTTCCGGAACTCCACAAGGTTGTTGCCGTAGTAATAGTTGGTGACGTAGATTTTGGAGTCCTTGGTGGCGGGATCCTTCATCCATGCGCCCTCATTTCTCCCGTAACTGTGCTGTTTGACCGGCAGATCAACGGAGGCCAGCGTCCCTTCACAGCTGTGCTCTTTAACTGCCAAAAAACATCAACAACTGCACCAGGATGCAACTACATCGATTGGATGAAGAATTTTAATTTGCTAATTTTTATTCAAAGTTTAGTTTTAGTTACATTTACTTTGCATTGTTTCATTTCAGTTTACAATGTTTTTAAACTAATATTTTTTTTGTCTCGGTTTTAGTTTAGGATAATTTTTGTAGTGCTACTTTTTTATTAAATGTCTTTCACTGTAAATATACAATCCAATCTCACAGGAAAACATAACTATTTTAGAAGGTGTTGATTGCATATGAATTTTTAGACAATTTTTATGCGTAACGGCATAATCAGATCATGTGAAAACTTAGGAATGAGATAAATTCAACCGAATTAGCCATCGATTTAACAAAACATTAAATATTTATGAATTATCATAAGATTGTGTTGAAATCTACCGTACCTGCGATGTATGAGTTGTTGCTGGTGTTGTCCAGCACTAGTGCAATGGTTGGAGCCGGTCGCTCCTCTCTGTATATTGTTCTGCTAGTTGTTGTCGTCCTCTGGGTTGTTGTTGTTGTTGTTGTGGGAGGAGTGGTTGTTGTTATTGTCATGGGTACAGTTGCCGGGGTTGTCTCTGTTGCTAAGGTGTCAGGAAATATGGTACTTTCCTCTTCCTCTACCTCTACCTCAAGCAACGTGTCCGTTTCATCAGGTCTCTCTTCATATGAAACAAAAACAGAGAGTAATTAAAATCGCCTCACATTTCACACTTAAATTAAACACTGAAAACAGAAACTGAGCAGCAAACAGTTTCAACATTCATAATAAGAAATGTTTTTTGAGTAGCAAATCAGCATATTAGAATGATTTCTGAAGGATCATGTGACACTGAAGACTGGAGTATAATGACGCTGGAAATTCAGCATTGCATCACAAAAATAAATTACATATACTCAAATAGAAAACAGTTATTTTAAATTGTAAAAATATTTTCAAATATCATTGTTTTTTACTGTATTTTTTTATCAAATAAACGCAGCCTTGGTGAGCATAAGAGACTTCTTACAAAAAAATCGTAATTATTCCAAACTTTTGACCGGTATTGCATATGACTTGACAAATTCTGAAATAATAGACAAGAGCCAAGCACAGACCTATTTATTTCCTACACCTGCTCTGTGTGGGTACATGAAGTCTCTGGAAACATTGTAATGCCAATAAAACTTGTTGACATGTCAAAGTTTGAGTTTTAAATCCGTTTCTACACCAATTACTCAACACTTCCAGGACAAGATGACTTGCATCTAAAAACAAAGTATTTATAAGTTGACGTTCGAGTGAGTATTTTGCCAAACTGCTCTCCACAACAGTATGAACACAACTGGTTTCTCATGTTTAGCATATAACACGCTCGATCTCACCAGGGTTGGTCATATTTACTGTGGTAGTGCACCTGCTGGGGTGGCACGGGATTGTGGGAAAGCTATATTTACGAGAGACTGGATTCGATTACTGTACATTAGATCACAGGGTGGGACGACGAAAATAAATCGCATTTAATAGTAAAAGTAATTTATGTTTATTAGAACATATTTACTTGACTTACGCTTGGTCCGCCGGCTTTTGTATGGCTTTGCATTCCTGTCAGGACAGATCATACTGAATCTCCATCACAGCTCTGGTATACATTATCTTAAACCAGTCAAACAAATCCAGCCCAATGGCCAAGACACGCTAACAAAGTTAAATAGACCTTAGTCTGAGGAGATGTCATATTCAATTTGACGTGAACAAAGACAAGGCTTCTGAGGTACAGTTTGTTTTAACTGACGAAACACAATTTTTTTTTTTTTACAATTTTAGCTGACAATAAACATTCAGTGGATATAAAGCATAGGTTATGAAAATTAGAAGTGACCTAAGATCTAAATACAGATAGAGATCCATTTAGCGAATTTTATGCATTCCCTGGGAATCAAAACCATGACATTGGCATTGCTACAAACATACTCCAATGTTTCGAAAAAGTGCCAAAGAACATTAAATATAAAAAAAATGATAATGATTCAAAAAGGAAGTGTTCCTTACACACTTGTTGACATTCATCAAGTAAGTCAAATAAAAAATAGCATCTAATGCTGTGTTACAGTACATTCAGTTTGGAAAGTCAGAAATTACAACTTGGAAATATACAATCAATTTAACCCACATTGGATTTTTTAATTGCTTAAGACACTGATTAAAATAACTGGGTTTTTTTCTTTCTTGAAATTTTTTAACTTTCTCATTTAAGGTCATGAATGTGCATGCAAAGTTTCAACACATAGATGTGTTTTTATCAAATAAATGCAGCCTTGGTGAGCATAAGAGACTTCTTACAAAAAAATCGTAATTATTCCAAACTTTTGACCGGTATTGCATATGACTTGACAAATTCTGAAATAATAGACAAGAGCCAAGCACAGACCTATTTATTTCCTACACCTGCTCTGTGTGGGTACATGAAGTCTCTGGAAACATTGTAATGCCAATAAAACTTGTTGACATGTCAAAGTTTGAGTTTTAAATCCGTTTCTACACCAATTACTCAACACTTCCAGGACAAGATGACTTGCATCTAAAAACAAAGTATTTATAAGTTGACGTTCGAGTGAGTATTTTGCCAAACTGCTCTCCACAACAGTATGAACACAACTGGTTTCTCATGTTTAGCATATAACACGCTCGATCTCACCAGGGTTGGTCATATTTACTGTGGTAGTGCACCTGCTGGGGTGGCACGGGATTGTGGGAAAGCTATATTTACGAGAGACTGGATTCGATTACTGTACATTAGATCACAGGAAGTGTTCCTTACACACTTGTTGACATTCATCAAGTAAGTCAAATAAAAAATAGCGTCTAATGCTGTGTTACAGTACATTCAGTTTGGAAAGTCAGAAATTACAACTTGGAAATATACAATCAATTTAACCCACATTGGATTTTTTAATTGCTTAAGACACTGATTAAAATAACTGGGTTTTTTTCTTTCTTGAAATTTTTTAACTTTCTCATTTAAGGTCATGAATGTGCATGCAAAGTTTCAACACATAGATGTGTTTAGGAAAGGATGTACAAATTTGGTAACATCAGTTATGTTGGGGTCAGATTGACTCACCATTGAATGAATCAAAAACCAACACTTTGAAAAACAGCAAAGAGTCCAGTAAACAGAACAGAAACAGAACACCTTTATTGTAGCTTGTTAAAGGCTAAAACATGAAACGCATAAGGACTTGTCAAATTTAAGACTCAAAATGCACTCAAAATCACCCACAGAGAATTTGCAAAAAGTCTGTGAAATTGTGTTTTCGGTTGTTAGTTTTTTGGATCTCGATTACTGTAGTCTGCTGTTCCTGATAAAGAGTTTGAAAACCCATTTTACCTTTTACCAAGGGTTTGAGAACCAGACATAAATCGTACAAATGGTGATAAATATTATCTACAGTTACACTAAGTGCAAATACTGTACTATTTACACTAAGTTGTAGATATTTGCACCTCAGTGTGCAAATAGTCACTGTAGTAGTGATATCAAAAATAAATAAACATAAAAGTTTGTTTTTGTGTGTGTGTGTGTGTGTCTTTGCAGCTAATTTTAAACAAAAAGATGTGGGTAAACACAACCGGGGTTCATAATCTCACATCTTTTTTATTGTTTTAGTCTGACAAGCTGCAATAGAGGTTTTTTGCTTTTACATGACTCTGACATGTTTTTCATACTATTGAATTGTCATATTGTTGAATTGCATGGAAACCAATACCAACACAAAAGCTGTGCTCTGATTTTCAACATCATGCAAATAAAATGCATTATCACTTGACTAAATCACATGACAATTAAACATTTTAAGCAAACATTTGCAGAGAAGTGCATTAAAACTCTATGTGATCCTATTTTGATAATCATACACCTGCAAATCAAAAGTGTCTTTACACAGCGTCTCTAGAACTCTATGCACTGTTCTTAATTTGACATTTTATCCCCAAATGTCTTTTTATATTGTTAAATATCCAACATCCAACTTTAAATGGTATGCAGAATAAAACCTACAGATTTGAAGATTGGCACAGTGGCACATTACTTACAACTCAACCTTATTTTGGGTTTTTATCTGCAAACCAAAACTGCAATGTGAGACGTTTCCAAAGTGCTAGTGTACGGATTAATCTAAGGGCCATTCGTTTACAGTAATTTATGCTTTAATCAGATTCCCTGTGATTGTATCTAACGTGCACCAAAATAGTCAGGACCCAATTTGGGAAGCAGCGATTTGGTTACGCCTATGGATAACACAAGATTAGATCAGACCGCATTACATGTCACTATAGACGCCATTGATTGGGCTGCTTTCAGAACACTTATTGTATAATTCAAAGAGAAAAAAAAAACAGTGTTGCCGCAATCACAAACGGCGGTAACCATGGAGTCCGTCAGGCAAGAGGAACCCATCTAGGACTTAAACAGGAAGTGAGGCCGCCTGCCCAAAATGAATAGAAACACTGTTGAATTGGAGACATTTGGCTGTTTTTTGTAGAAACCCTGCAGCCGATATGAATGTCATGCGTGCATCAGAAACTTCAGTGGATATAAAGCATAGGTTATGAAAATTAGAAGTGACCTAAGATCTAAATACAGATAGAGATCCATTTAGCGAATTTTATGCATTCCCTGGGAATCAAAACCATGACATTGGCATTGCTACAAACATACTCCAATGTTTCGAAAAAGTGCCAAAGAACATTAAATATAAAAAAAATGATAATGATTCAAAAAGGAAGTGTTCCTTACACACTTGTTGACATTCATCAAGTAAGTCAAATAAAAAATAGCATCTAATGCTGTGTTACAGTACATTCAGTTTGGAAAGTCAGAAATTACAACTTGGAAATATACAATCAATTTAACCCACATTGGATTTTTTAATTGCTTAAGACACTGATTAAAATAACTGGGTTTTTTTCTTTCTTGAAATTTTTTAACTTTCTCATTTAAGGTCATGAATGTGCATGCAAAGTTTCAACACATAGATGTGTTTAGGAAAGGATGTACAAATTTGGTAACATCAGTTATGTTGGGGTCAGATTGACTCACCATTGAATGAATCAAAAACCAACACTTTGAAAAACAGCAAAGAGTCCAGTAAACAGAACAGAAACAGAACACCTTTATTGTAGCTTGTTAAAGGCTAAAACATGAAATGCATAAGGACTTGTCAAATTTAAGACTCAAAATGCACTCAAAATCACCCACAGAGAATTTGCAAAAAGTCTGTGATATTGTGTTTTCGGTTGTTAGTTTTTTGGATCTCGATTACTGTAGTCTGCTGTTCCTGATAAGAGTTTGAAAACCCATTTTACCTTTTACCAAGGTTTGAGAACCAGACATAAATCGTACAAATGGTGATAAATATTATCTACACTTACACTAAGTGCAAATAATGTACTATTTACACTAAGTTGTAGATATTTGCACCTCAGTGTGCAAATAGTCACTGTAGTAGTGATATCAAAAATAAATAAACATAAAAGTTTGTTTTTGTGTGTGTGTGTGTGTGTCTTTGCAGCTAATTTTAAACAAAAAGATGTGGGTAAACACAACCGGGGTTCATAATCTCACATCTTTTTTATTGTTTTAGTCTGACAAGCTGCAATAGAGGTTTTTTGCTTTTACATGACTCTGACATGTTTTTCATACTATTGAATTGTCATATTGTTGAATTGCATGGAAACCAATACCAACACAAAAGCTGTGCTCTGATTTTCAACATCATGCAAATAAAATGCATTATCACTTGACTAAATCACATGACAATTAAACATTTTAAGCAAACATTTGCAGAGAAGTGCATTAAAACTCTATGTGATCCTATTTTGATAATCATACACCTGCAAATCAAAAGTGTCTTTACACAGCGTCTCTAGAACTCTATGCACTGTTCTTAATTTGACATTTTATCCCCAAATGTCTTTTTATATTGTTAAATATCCAACATCCAACTTTAAATGGTATGCAGAATAAAACCTACAGATTTGAAGATTGGCACAGTGGCACATTACTTACAACTCAACCTTATTTTGGGTTTTTATCTGCAAACCAAAACTGCAATGTGAGACGTTTCCAAAGTGCTAGTGTACGGATTAATCTAAGGGCCATTCGTTTACAGTAATTTATGCTTTAATCAGATTCCCTGTGATTGTATCTAACGTGCACCAAAATAGTCAGGACCCAATTTGGGAAGCAGCGATTTGGTTACGCCTATGGATAACACAAGATTAGATCAGACCGCATTACATGTCACTATAGACGCCATTGATTGGGCTGCTTTCAGAACACTTATTGTATAATTCAAAGAGAAAAAAAAAACAGTGTTGCCGCAATCACAAACGGCGGTAACCATGGAGTCCGTCAGGCAAGAGGAACCCATCTAGGACTTAAACAGGAAGTGAGGCCGCCTGCCCAAAATGAATAGAAACACTGTTGAATTGGAGACATTTGGCTGTTTTTTGTAGAAACCCTGCAGCCGATATGAATGTCATGCGTGCATCAGAAACTGAAGCTAATTCATTAGTGCATGTCGGCTGTCATTTCATACTCTAAAGTCACTCTCTGGCTGGCGTCCTCCACTAGTATCCCGTTAATGTGAGTGCTGGATCATCAAGTCCCAAGATCCTGAGATCCAGTTTTACTGTGAGATGTTCATCATGTGAGACTTCAGTGTGTGTGTACTCGGCTATAGTTTAGGGCCAAAAATATCCCAAAAGAGACAGAAATCCAAAAACCTCCCTTTGAGGACATTCAAGGACTTCCTCATTTGGGAAACTGAATCAAAATAACGTAATTTGAAACGGTAGATGCAGTTGTTTTGGTGATCAGGTCAAGTTTTATTTTAGGGTTAGAATTAGCACTGGTAATATTTATAATTAGCTTTTTATAAAATCAACACACATCAAGGGTATTAAATAGCAAAGTGTATATGTGTGTGTAATGTGTAATATTTCAAGTTTCTTCAGCTCACCTGGCAGATTTGCGTGTGGAAAAGTGTCTATGTGTTGTTGTGGGTATTATGAAAGCTTATGGAACTATGGAAGCTTATTTCCATCTTGGAATAAAAATGTAACAATTTTTTTCTCACAATTGCGAGGTAATATCTCACAATTCTGACATTTTTCTGAGAATTATGAGTTTATATCTTGCAACTGTAAGAGTTTACATCTTGCAATACTGACTTTTTTCCTTAACATCTCATATTTTTTACATTTTTTTATCTGAATTCTAACTTTACATCTCACAATTCTGTTTTTCTTTTATTTCCACCACAGAATAAAAAAATTAAAATATAATTGTGGCTTTTTATCTCATAATTCAGACTTTTCTTCTCAGAGTTGCAGGTTTATGTCTTACACTTCTTTATAATTTATATATAAATAAAAACAATGAATTGTGAGATATAAACTATAAGAATTGCAAGGAAAAAAATGTCTGAATTGTGAGACAAAAGGTTATTCTGTGGTGGAAATAAGCTTCCATATGATACAGAGAGTTCATTTCACAATTTATTCTGCTCTGAACTATATACTTACATTTGATAACAAATGGACAGGTTTGTGTGTGTGTGTGTGTGCATGAGTCCCCATATTAATAATTGTTTGCCAGACCAGATCCTTGTCTTACTACCAGAAAACGTTCGCATTTTCAACAGATGAAGTGGTTTATTGTCTGTTAGTTTATTGTCTATTAGTTTATTGACTGTGTGGATATGAATGTGTGCACATGTGTTTTGGGTTATGAGAGTGTGTCTGTGCTAATATCGAATTAAGCGTGTGTCTGGATTGGCGTGGATACAAGCAGCTGTGCTTCTGGGGAGCACAAAGGAAACAAGTTTGTCTTTATAAGAATGTGTGTTTCTGGGTGTGTGACATATTTAAACTTTTGTGGGCAAAACTGGTGAACATCTGTCCCCACAATCTGACTAAATCTGCTAGTATCTCAAAGAATTATAATGTATTTAATAAATGCCGGTTCGGTTTGTATATATAGAAAATTATTGGCTGTGTCTTACCTTTTTGGTTGCCTGTCTCATCAGTTTTGGTGGCTTTATAGTATGTGATTCCTCGGATAAGTCCTGGTTGGTTCTGTGAAGGTTTGGTTTTACTGGGCAGTTCTGTTTGCTCTGGTTTACCAGGTTTGTTTGGTTTTGTGGTCTCTTTCTTCGGCTTGGCCGGCTTTTCCTTCACTGGCTTTGGTGGAGGTTTCCCTTTTTCTGGTTTCTTTGCTGGAAACTTTGAAGCATCTTTGATATTTGTCCCCAGTGTGTCCTACAAACATAACACATGTCTAGCTCAACAGATGTTAGAGATCTCATCCTGAAAACTCCATGAACACTTACATATAATGTATGTAATCATATACGGAGTGTCCATTTTTACTAAGTGCAAATAGCCTGCCTTATTGGCACAGGGTATTTTACACTAACTCCACCCACCAACGTGTGATTGGGGTACTCAACACTACAAAATATGGCCGTCAAACCTCAGCTCCAGTGGCGTACATGTTAAATCACGTACCGTAGTCTTTTTGACGCGATCGACTCTGGGTTCAAATCCGCCTTTTGCCGAACTATTTTTTTCTCCCTTTTCAAATCTCATATCACACATCGCAATAAATCGAAAATTAATTTTCAATAAAAATGAAGGAAATAATCATAAAGTTGAAAAAAAAAGTATCGGGTAGGTGTAGGGAGGGCTTTATTGTCCCAATAAGGTGGCATGCATTTAATAATTTGAATTAGCATTATAATTTACACTCAGTACGTTATTATTGCATACTGTACTACAATACTGAGGTGCAAATAATTGCCTCTATTCACAATAAGTAGCATAAATAGACTGCTATTTTAACATAGTGTAAATAGAATATATAGCTATTTGCACTTAGTGTAAATAGCATATCACTAAAAAATACTGCTATTTTCTCTTAGTGTAAATAGAATCCATCGCTATTTGCTCTTAGTGTAAATAGCATTTAATTACACTTAGTGTAAATAGCCTCTATCGCTAGTTGGCCGCTGCCAATTATATAAGTATGTCTCATTTTACAAATGCACACAGTATGCATAATTTCTATATACTACCAGAGCACATTCTGCAGTGAGCTCAAATTTGATTTCCTGCATAGCAAATTAACTAGAACAATAATGTTTATCTTTTTAACACAATCTATTCAAATGGCTAAAGTCAGAGATGAAAGGTCACGACCCTTACCTGAACTTTGCTTTTAGGGCCCGAGGCGGTGGAGTCTTTCTGCAGCAGCTGTAGGCCCAGATTGGACAGCTCTTTCTTTATGCTCATCATGACGTCAGAATGGTTCTCGTACTGCCGTAGCTGATTGGTCAGAGTCGCCACACTGTCTCTCACAAAGTCATTCTCCCGAGAGAGGTTCATCTTTATCATCTGGGTGAGATGCACAGCTTTAAATCACACAATTGCCCTAAATATATTTGTACAAACAAATGCACCCACATCTAAATATATTTGTATAATTAAATGCATCTGCATAAAACTTAAATGTTCATCTTTCAATTCAACTTTTTATGCTGATAATACAATGTAATACACTACCATTGAAAAGTTTGGGGTCTTTGAGGTTTTACATATTGCAATTTAAAGTAATTGTTTTCTATTGTAATATATCCTAAAATGTAATTTATTCTTGTGATGCAAAGCTGAATTTTCAGCATCATTACTCCAGTCTTCTGTGTCACATGATCCTTCAGAAATCATTCTAATATGCTGATTTGCTGCTCAAAAACATTTACAGTTGTGCTGCTTAATATTTTTAAGGAAAATTTTATACAAATGATGATAATGTGATACATTTTGTTTCAGGATTCTGAAAGAACAGCATTTATTTGAAATAACATCTTTTGTGACATTATAAATGTCTTTACTTTCTTTACTTTGACTTTTGGACTATTCAATGCCTTCTTTCTGAATAAAACTATTAATTTCTTTCATAAACAAAATTATCTTACTAATCCCAGAAATGCAAAACGGAAGCATTTTCACTATTGGTCTTAGACTATATAACTAAGGTATTTGATAATGACCCACATTGTACATGCAGTAAATCTTTCGCGGTGCAGATTTCTAGCCCAGCTTTACCCGATAATGAGCAAAATTTAATTGGAAATAAAAACAGAGTGCATAAGTGTGACTATTACATGACTGTGGTTTTGTCCTTTGGACATTTCCTCTCTCTGTCCTGCTCTTTCTTACACGCACATTATTTTCCCATCCCTCAAGCCAAAGTGGAGCGGTATAACGGATAATAACTTTAGCCAGAGCATTGTGGGTAGCTACAGAATGTCCTGAGTCCAGTTAAATCCAGCCACGGCTCATTAATGTTCACATGTGTATGTTCACACACACTCAGTAGTACTATCACGCTCACCTCCTCTAGGTTATTCATTTGAGACACCACCTTATTGATGTACGAGTGAACTTTGAGAAGGTCCATACTGAAGAGAGTACCTTCCAGAAGGTCCACCATGGACTGCAGCTGCACACAAAGAAACAGAATTTCAAACATGGAAACTTAGTTTTGGAGGTTAACTAAACAGCATGGATTTCATGAATCGGCAATAATGTTAGCAGTTTGTCATGTCAATGATTGACAATAGTGATTAATATATTGCTACTAAAAAAATAAAGGTTCTTTATTGGCATTGATGGTTCCGTGAAGAACCTTTAACATCCAAGGAAATTTTTCATTCCAAAAAGGTTATTTTTAGTGGAAACCTGTGGAAAGATGTCCTTCATTGTAAGAAAAAAATGGTTCCTTTAGGAACTGTTCCCTGAAAGGTTCTTTGAAGAACCAAAAATGGTTCTTTTATGGCATCGCTGCGAAAACCCCCTTTTAAAATCTTCCCAACTAACAAAATATGTTCAATTAATGTTTTGCTAACGTTATTTCTGAATGTTCTCTGAATGTTCAAAATGTTTTAAAAACTTTTTCTTGGTTATATATGAACATTAAGTAAACATTCCATTTGATCATTTTTCAAACATTAATGGAATGTTACTTTTGGATGTTCTCTCAACATTCTAAAACAAGAAGTTACATTTAAAAACCGTTAGTCAAACGTTTCAGGAAAAAAAGTTCCATTAATGATTTATAAATAACTTTTAACAAACATTCTATCATTGTTACTGGAAGAACATTGGTTTATGACTTTGAGAGAACCTTGGCAGAACTTTAGCCAAAGTTCTGAGAATGTTCTCTGTTAGCTGGGTTTATTTATAAAAGTGTAGACCAGAAAAAAAAAACTAGTTGGATTTAAACTGTTTTTTAAACAGGAAAAAGATAAACAGTAGTGCTGTGTTCCATACATCGATACGGCGATGTATCGTCACAGAGATTTGACAATACGAATATCGATACAGCTGTCCCTGTATCGATATCGCGGCACGTGTGCTGCAGTGGACCACGCTTAATTTAAATACAAGAGCAGCGTTTAAAACGGAGTAGAAAAGGGCAAGGTTTCTAAAAAAAATAATGAATAGAGCATAATATATAAGCTACAACCAGGTTTATCTGGCCGCAGACAGAGGAACACAACCGGGGTTGCCTGATATAAAGAGACGTAATCCCCGAAACAGAGCTTCCCACTTGCGCAATAAGGAAATATCTGCTAAGTGTGTTACTTGTTTTTGTCAACCTGGCAACCATGTGCAC
>NW_015657293.1:1296444-1297186 GCF_001515625.1 Sinocyclocheilus rhinocerous
AAAATGTTTTTAAAACTTTTTCTTGGTTATATATGAACATTAAGTAAACATTCCATTTGATCATTTTTCAAACATTAATGGAATGTTACTTTTGGATGTTCTCTCAACATTCTAAAACAAGAAGTTACATTTAAAAACCGTTAGTCAAACGTTTCAGGAAAAAAAGTTCCATTAATGATTTATAAATAACTTTTAACAAACATTCTATCATTGTTACTGGAAGAACATTGGTTTATGACTTTGAGAGAACCTTGGCAGAACTTTAGCCAAAGTTCTGAGAATGTTCTCTGTTAGCTGGGTTTATTTATAAAAGTGTAGACCAGAAAAAAAAAACTAGTTGGATTTAAACTGTTTTTTAAACAGGAAAAAGATAAACAGTAGTGCTGTGTTCCATACATCGATACGGCGATGTATCGTCACAGAGATTTGACAATACGAATATCGATACAGCTGTCCCTGTATCGATATCGCGGCACGTGTGCTGCAGTGGACCACGCTTAATTTAAATACAAGAGCAGCGTTTAAAACGGAGTAGAAAAGGGCAAGGTTTCTAAAAAAAATAATGAATAGAGCATAATATATAAGCTACAACCAGGTTTATCTGGCCGCAGACAGAGGAACACAACCGGGGTTGCCTGATATAAAGAGACGTAATCCCCGAAACAGAGCTTCCCACTTGCGCAATAAGGAAATATCTGCTAAGTGTGTTACTTGTTTTTGTCAACCTGGCAACCATGTGCAC
>NW_015657293.1:1298273-1299377 GCF_001515625.1 Sinocyclocheilus rhinocerous
ATAGTCTGCAGTGTTAATAAACAGCTGTTTTACAAAATTCTTCTGAGGTGAAATTCAGCGCAGACCCGTATCGTGATATGTATCGTATCGTGGCCTCTGTATCGTGATACATATCGTATCGTGACTTTACTGGTGATACACAGCCCTAATAAACAGGAGAGCAATTTCCTCATATGCTTATTGTTGACGCGTGCTGCAGTGAGTTCAGTCGTGTAACAGCTTGACTGTCATGGTTATTTACGGCTTCATGTGGCATCAACAGATATGAAGAAACTGCAGCAAGGTCAAAACAGAGCCACATGTTTAGAGCTAAACAGCACAAGATCAGCAAATGTTTGAGGTGCAAATATATTAAAACCATTGTGTTTAAATACTGCCTAAAGGTTGCTGAATGATTTTGAGGCCTTTAGCAGAACCAAATCTGGCAGGATTGTCATGTGGCTCTGTGTGTGTGTGTGTGTGTTTGTGTGTTTATTGTGGAGATATGGACTGGAATGCTCAGACAGATGGACAAAAAAGAAAAAAGATGGAAAGAGTGAACTAGACAGGAATGGTGCAGAGGAAAGAGGACAGGTGCTATAAAAACACACTTGCACACATGTGTGCCGCATACATGAATTCTGCTATCCAGCATTCTCTAGTGAATAAGTGTGCTGTTAACCTCAAAAAGAGCAATCCCTTTCCTGCTTCTCTTCAAGTTATGTCACAGTTGTGCATCAGTAGCATTTCAGTAATGTCCAAACACATTACCCAGGTAATAATAATATATTCTAAGTATGTTTTAATAATGTTAGCTAGGTGCTCTGAAAGTGCATAGTGATGTTTGTTCACATTAAAGGGTTAGTTCACCCAAAAATGAAAAAATTGGCTTGTGTTTTACTCACCCTCGAAGCATCCTAGGTGTATATGACTTTCTTCTTTCAGACGAATCCAGTCGGAGTTATATTAAAAATTGTCCTGGCTATTCCAAGCTCTATCATTGCAGTTAGCGGGTGTTGCAGTTGAACAGTTCTCAAGTCGTCAAATAAAGCACGCGCATCCATAATAAAACATGCTTCACACGGCTCCGGGGGGTGAATAAAGGCCTTCTGTAGTGAATCCATG
>NW_015657293.1:1299896-1310579 GCF_001515625.1 Sinocyclocheilus rhinocerous
TATAACATTTCTGTCCCCCTCACTTCTGAAATGATGGCTACGCCCCTGCAGTGAAGACAGCGCATTAGTTTAGAACTCTTCTAATTTTTTTTTTTTTTTTTATCATAGACCGTGTTAATTTGTGCAATGATAACCTACCAGCAATGTAAATTATTTTTTTTATATATTAGAATGAGTACATTACAATATACATTTATTAGAACGAGTACATTATTATTTATGGGCTTAAAAACAAGATGCAAACAATCAGAATATTGTACCTGGTGGGGAGTGCACAATGTAAACATGAAACATATGCCATTACCTATATTGTACTGTGGTACAGTTATGGAGGCCCTTCATAATGCAGAGGTCAACTGCCTGCTCTGCCAATAGTTAGCAACAGCCCTATAGTCTGCAGTGTTTAATAAACAGCTGTTTTACAAAATTCTTCTGAGGTTAAATTCAGCGCAGACCCGTATCGTGATATGTATCGTATCGTGGCCTCTGTATCGTGATACATATCGTATCGTGACTTTACTGGTGATACACAGCCCTAATAAACAGGAGAGCAATTTCCTCATATGCTTATTGTTGACGCGTGCTGCAGTGAGTTCAGTCGTGTAACAGCTTGACTGTCATGGTTATTTACGGCTTCATGTGGCATCAACAGATATGAAGAAACTGCAGCAAAGTCAAAACAGAGCCACATGTTTAGAGCTAAACAGCACAAGATCAGCAAATGTTTGAGGTGCAAATATATTAAAACCATTGTGTTTAAATACTGCCTAAAGGTTGCTGAATGATTTTGAGGCCTTTAGCAGAACCAAATCTGGCAGGATTGTCATGTGGCTCTGTGTGTGTGTGTGTGTGTTTGTGTGTTTATTGTGGAGATATGGACTGGAATGCTCAGACAGATGGACAAAAAAGAAAAAAGATGGAAAGAGTGAACTAGACAGGAATGGTGCAGAGGAAAGAGTACAGGTGCTATAAAAACACACTTGCACACATGTGTGCCGCATACATGAATTCTGCCATCCAACATTCTCTAGTGAATAAGTGTGCTGTTAACCTCAAAAAGAGCAATCCCTTTCCTGCTTCTCTTCAAGTTATGTCACAGTTGTGCATCAGTAGCATTTCAGTAATGTCCAAACACATTACCCAGGTAATAATAATATATTCTAAGTATGTTTTAATAATGTTAGCTAGGTGCTCTGAAAGTGCATAGTGATGTTTGTTCACATTAAAGGGTTAGTTCACCCAAAAATGAAAAAATTGGCTTGTGTTTTACTCACCCTCGAAGCATCCTAGGTGTATATGACTTTCTTCTTTCAGACGAATCCAGTCGGAGGTATATTAAAAATTGTCCTGGCTATTCCAAGCTCTATCATTGCACTTAGCGGGTGTTGCAGTTGAACAGTTCTCAAGTCGTCAAATAAAGCACGCGCATCCATAATAAAACATGCTTCACACGGCTCCGGGGGATGAATAAAGGCCTTCTGTAGTGAATCCATGCGTTTTTGTAAGAAAAATATCCATATTTCAAACGTAATAAACACTTTTCTCTCACTTCCATTATCTTTCATACGCGTAAGGTGTATGACGTATGCGCAGCGCGCGCGCCTCTGAGATATGCTAGTCTCGCGAGTTTGTTTATAGGAGCAAAGGAAGCAAAGTTTCCTTACTTTAGCAAAGGAAAACCAGTCTCCTCTTGGTTTATATCGAAATCCTCCGACATTTTTCTTTGCAAATCTTCGGTTTGTACTTCTAATTCGTGACCGGCGTTTTGTTTTGTTGTCTCTCCGCATTCGTCACTAATCACGCAACGCCGACGTGCTGCGTCATCCGCCGGCACGGCTTCCTCGTATGACAGTTGGCGGAAGTGACATAAAAGTGTTTATTACGTTTAAAATATGGATATTTTTCTTACAAAAACGCATGGATTCACTACAGAAGGCCTTTATTCATCCCCCGGAGCCGTGTGAAGCACGTTTTATTGTGGATGCGCGCGCTTTATTTGACAACTTGTGGACTGTTCAACTGCAACACCCGCTGACTATAATGATAGAGCTTGGAATAGCCAGGACAATTTTTAATATAAATCCGACTGGATTCATCTGAAAGAAGAAAGTCATATACACCTACCTAGGAAGCTTCGAGGGTGAGTAAAACACAAGCCAATTTTCATTTTTGCGTGAACTAACCCTTTCTGGAATGCTCAGACAGATGGACAAAAAAGAAAAAAGATGGAAAGAGTGAACTAGACAGGAATGGTGCAGAGGAAAGAGTACAGGTGCTATAAAAACACACTTGCACACATGTGTGCCGCATACATGAATTCTGCCATCCAACATTCTCTAGTGAATAAGTGTGCTGTTAACCTCAAAAAGAGCAATCAAAATTTTTGGGTGAACTAACCCTTTAAGTTATGAAAACTTTGCTGAATGTACAAAACATCCAGTTTTTTTTATTTTCCAACGATTTAGGTTTCTAAAGACTAAAGATGACTTTGAAAGAACATTAAAGATTGTTAAAATGCAATGCAAACATGTACAATAACAGGTTTAAGTTATACAGCAGAGCATCGTTAATGCAGAATTTGATTAATAGACCAATAATGTTTAAATGAGTCAAGTTGTAATTTTTAGCCTGCATCTGTGACATTTAAATTAAAAAATGGCAAATTTTAGGCCATCAATACAAAAAATTTACCATGGTTTTACTAAAACTAACTGTAGTAACTATATTTTTTTGTGCAAGTAAATATAATGCAAATTCATCATATTCATTTTGATTACAACTGTGGCATTTATATGTAGTAATAGTTTTTAAATGTGTTTACATTTTTACTTTATTTTTTTACTTTTTAAATTTTATTTTACTTTTTTCCATTTTAAAATATAATTATAAAGTTCTGCAGTTACATACTGCAAAAATATTTAGCTTAATCAGTATTTTTGTCTTATTGTTCAGTAAAATATCTAAACATAAAATGAAATACATTTACTCAGCAAAATTGCTTAAGATAAAAACATTTTTAGAGAACATATCTAATATGTATATATATATATTTCTTGCTTATACCATTTTCAAATGACTGATGTTTATTCTTTAAACAAGAACAAACAATTTGCCAGTAGGGCATGAAAGAACCTAAACTATGGTTATCATGCAAGAACTGTGGTACATTTGAATAAGATTTGTGTTTTAAAAGTAAAAAGTG
The DNA here is from genome assembly GCF_001515625.1 of Sinocyclocheilus rhinocerous. Taxonomy (NCBI): domain Eukaryota; kingdom Metazoa; phylum Chordata; class Actinopteri; order Cypriniformes; family Cyprinidae; genus Sinocyclocheilus; species Sinocyclocheilus rhinocerous. The sequence continues at coordinate 1,303,099 of NW_015657293.1, forward strand.
AACATGGCCTACCTTGAGCAGTTCTGGCGCCTGTTTCTTGAGTTTTTCCATCTTCCATTCGTTCTCGCAGGGGTTGAGAGAGGAGGGCGGAGCTGTGCAGGAACATTTACAGTCGGCTCCCGAACTCACCGTCTCCACCGTGTCAAAATCCTCCACACCGCGCACACTTCCTGTCCGCAAGCGAGCGCATGCGTCCCGGGTCAAAGGCCGCATGATGCACTTACAGCGGCAGTCGGATCCCTCTGATGTCATGCGGACTTGTTCCTCCCCGAAGATCTGAAAGGGAAATAGATAGAAAGCGAAGGAAATTACATCATGACCTACTTCAGTGTCACTTCCGTCAAAACTTTACACACTTTAGTTCTCTGTAGAGACATGTAACATTAAAATGTCCTAATTCTAATACAGGTCAGTCTCAATTTAACCTGAGACTTGAGTTTATTGATCATTGCTTTTAACTGCTGTCTTCCTGACATCAGATATGAAAGTTTGAGGTCAAGAGGTCATCAGTGCCACACAACAGAATTCAGCCACATGTGCCACAGTGACCTACGACCTCTCCTCCTTCCCAGCTCCACGTGTCCATCATTACTCAATTGCTAAAATGTCATCAGTGTCAAGTCATATGGTGAATTTAACCATATAAAACCCAAATCCTAAAACACAGAATCTTTTCTCAACCTTTCAGCTTCAACAGGCCAGCCTAAAATCAACAAGGTCGGTGTTAACAAGAGTAAATCAGTCACATGAGCTGTAGAAGACACCATCTCATTCTACATCTTCTAGGCCATTATTGTCAAAGGACTGAGTGGAAAACAAGCAGATGGTTTCAACAGTGACCTTTGACCTCTGAGAACAGAAAGCCGGATCATACAGAGTGTGTCCTAACTCAGATCGGTTTAGATAATGTGCAAGTTTAAAAGCACTAAGTCAAATTCTTTCAGGTATGTATATGTGTGTGTGTGTGTGTGTGTGTGTGTGTGTGTGAGTGTGTGAGAAGGTTTAACATCTTGGCTTACTTATATCCTCTTCAGCAATTCTGAGATCTTCTCAAAAAACAAATGGAAACACATACACCATCCCACCCTGCCAGCTTTGGTAATTTAAAGCGTGAGAGAGATCTTATTGCTTGATCTGCAAATCTGATAATGTGTTTATGAAGGGCATGTGGGTGATTTATGAGCTAACTCTCCATTCTACATCTTCTAGGCCATTATTGTCAAAGGACTGAGTGGAAAACAAGCAGATGGTTTCAACAGTGACCTTTGACCTCTGAGAACAGAAAGCCGGATCATACAGAGTGTGTCCTAACTCAGATCGGTTTAGATAAACCTTACCTTAAAATTAACATCTTGGCTTACTTATATCCTCTTCAGCAATTCTGAGATCTTCTCAAAAAACAAATGGAAACACATACATCATCACACCCTGCCAGCTTTGGTAATTTAAAGCGTGAGAAAGATCTTATTGCTTGATCTGCAAATCTGATAATGTGTTTATGAAGGGCATGTGGGTGATTTATGAGCTAACTCTCTGTTTGAACATGTTTTATATTCTATTGCCCCACAATTCTATGCGTGTTTGGATCTTTCTGAGGGATCAGTTTATTGACATACATGCCAATTTGTTTAGAATATAATCAGCCAATGTCATGTCACCAATGGATGTACCGTCTCCCTTTCCCAGCTATTATCTGGCATGTTTAGGATAGCAACCGAAGTCCAAACAAACAGAGGGCAAGTGTCAGCTGTGTTGTGCTAAAATAAGCGAATCCACTCTGATTTCCTCAGCAGGGATGCATTTCTTCCACTGAGATGCTGGCAGTGACAAATCCCTGAGAATGATTTGCTATGTTGATAGAACTACTGGATATTGTAGTATTATTGTTATTTGCACTATATAAACATTCTGACAGCACAATAAAAGTAGCATAGCAGTCTAAATGCACTATATTAAAAGTCTTATGAAGTCATATATCTTTGTGTGAGGAACAAATCCAATTAAAGTTATTATTGACTGAAAACAATGAAAACAGTAATACTGCAAAATTAAACTATTTTCTATTTGAATATGTTTTAAAATGTAATTTATTTCTATGACGCAAAGCTGAATTTTCAGCATCATTACTCCAGTCTTCAGTGTCACATGATCCTTCAGAAATCATTTTAATATGATGATTTGCTGCTCAAGATACATTTGCTATTATCATTAAAAACTGCCAATTATTTTTGTGAAAACCATTATACTTTTTTCAGGATTCTTTAATGAATAGAAAGTTCAAAAGAATAGCATTTACTTGAAATAGATATCATTTGGAACATTAAATGTCTTTACTGTCACTTTTGATAAATTTTATGCAGAATACAAATATTAATATCTTTTAAAAAATCTTACTGACTCCAAACTTCTATTCTGTCCATGCTGAATTATTAGTTCCATCTCTCTTTGTTGCCCCATATCAGCTGTGACAGTGACCACAAGGACTAACTGCCCATCACAGGTGCAGAATGATGATCAACACTGATCAGCGGAGCCAGACGTTCTGTGCTTCATCTATATAAATACACAAACTCTGATTCACACAGCAGCTGATATAACAACTGTGAGAACTCTGAAATGTAAACTTCACAAGGAGAGGACAGATAAAAGTGGAAGAACATGAGTAATCCTTCTTATAGGTCAAATCCTCTGTAATCCCATGCGAGGAACCGGACTGGCTTTTTGGCCATCCACTTTCTACTCAGGTAATTAGTCATTTAGCTATATACAATATCAATCTTTGATGTACTGCCAGGAATGAAGAAAAAAACAGAAGCATGTGAATTTTTCTCTCAAGACCTCCACCATCCATCACTAGTTCATACAGTCTTTCTCCTCTCGTTCCTACCCCTCCTCTATCACCCCTTGAGACTTCTTAAATTGGACTGACCCACTTTTAAGTGCAATTTGTTAAAGAAATAGTTCATCCAAAAATGAAAATTTGCTGGTCATCTAAGATAAATTTGTTTCTTCAATGGAACAGATTTGGAGCAATTTAGCATCACATTACTTGCTCACTAATGGATCCTCTGCAGTGAATGGGTGCCGTCAGAATGAGAGTCCAATTAGCTGATAAAAACATCCCAATAATCCACAAGTAATCCACACCACTCCAGTCCCTCAATTTATGAAAAGATGCAGGTTTCTAAGAAACAAATCCATCAAAGAGGTGTTTAACTTCAAACCATTACTTCCCACTAAAATATGAGTCCTTTATCCATAATATTGCTTTCTCCAGTAAAAAAAAAAAAAAAAGTTATCTCGTCGTAATCAGGGGAGAAATAGGCTCAGATCAAGCACTGTTTACAAGCGAAAACAGTCCAAAACACCCTAATGATAGATTTGTTTCTTCCAAACACACAGCTTTTCACTTCATAAAACATTAATTGATGGACTGGAGTTGTGTGGATAACCTGTGGATTATTGTGATGTTTTTATCAGCTGTTTGGACTCTCATTCTGACGGCACCCATTCACTGCAGAGGATCCATTGGTGAGCAACTGATGTAATGCTAAATTTCTCCAAATCTGAAGAAGAAACAAACTCATCTACATCTTGGATGGCCTGAAGGTGAGAACATTTCTAGCAAAAATTTTGGGTGAACTGTTCCTTTACGGAATGCACAAATATTACTATTGCTTACACTTAAGTTATGAGCCATATCTAGAGACCAGAATATAACAGACTTGACCAGTCAGCAACCACCTACAACACTGTGCTGAAAAAAAACTCACAGCATCCTAGTAACCATATAACAATGCCCTAGCAACATCCTAGTATCACGGCATTGGGCTTTGCATGAGAAAATGTCAAAAAATAAAAACAATTTTTTAGTTTTCCTCTCTGTCTTAAAGTAAAAACACTGACATTTTTCAACGGACCATCATTCTCTTATAGATTGTTTTCTCATGCTCACCACAGGTAACAATTTAGTGGAATGAATGAAACAAAAAAGAAATCCGACAAGAGTGAGGATTTGGGGCCCTGTCGTTCTCTCCAGTGAGCCGTGACCTGTGATAAGTGCGGCTCCTGATGCATCATGACGTCTCCGTGTCGTTTTTGTTCTTTTTAGCAGCATCATATGACCCCTTTAAAGTAAAAACACTGACATTTTTCAACGGACTATCATTCTCTTATAGATTGTTTTCTCATGCTCACCACAGGTAACAATTTAGTGGAATGAATGAAACAAAAAAGAAATCCGACAAGAGTGAGGATTGGGGCCCTGTCGTTCTCTCCAGTGAGCCGTGACCTGTGATAAGTGCGGCTCCTGATGCATCATGACGTCTCCGTGTCGTTTTCTCATGTGCAGTTTTATTCTTGGGAAATCAACCGTTTTAGCCGAAGTGACTCGCCGCTCACACATCAGCCTTTCATCTGTCCGCCACAGCTGGAGGGCTTAAAGAAAAGCTTTCAATGAAGTGGTAAACACCTCTTGTTAGGTGCATTGTGAACAATTGGGGTGAAAAACTTCGAGGATGTCACCAAAAAATACAATTGGAGTGGAGATCATGGAAGGATACTGGAAATCTTCATGATGGATTAGAAAGCTGCTGTCTTGCAGCTCGCTGGATTTTTATTTTTTTTTCAGATGTCTCGCACTCTGTCTCTACTGTACGTTACTCAAATGCATGTTTTAGGATGCAAAGGTCTGCTCCTGAAGATCTACCTTCCTGGGTTCAGTTCCAACTCTAATCAAACACACCTGTGAGTCGAGGTCTTATGGTTTACCTGAAAACGACAGGCGCCCTTAGGAAAAAAAAATATAGAGCATTTGTGCTAGACAGCAATGAGAGGAAATAAAGAACAAATGGAGACTTTTCATATTAAGATCTTTCTCCTGAGAACAAAAAAACATGTTTTCTCCTCTAGAGTTGGAGAAAGGTGCACTCAGATTTGTAAAAGACACCGATATCTGTAATCAAAGTCAGAAATCTCAATATGGACTCTCACGTTTTTTTCATCTAATTATTTTAAGTGCAAAATATCAGGCTATACACTTTTTAACTGCGCTATAAAATAATAGGAGTTTCAGTAGAAACATCTGACACATAGCTGATACTAAAATAAAACACAAAGGATAAAAATGAGAGCAAATATTAGCTTTTTTGGCAATATTGGAAGCTAATTAAATCAGAGCTTCTTTTTTTTTCAATTTAAACAAACATTTTCTAAACCAGGCAGGTCACAAATGTATTATTAAAATAGCTTGATGCCTCATTTTAGAGGGGCTATCTTATACTATTTCAAGGCAACAGACAAAACAGTATTTGTTATACCAGCTATCAGTATTGTAGAAAACTCTTCAGGCACAAATGAACAGATACTTGATGCACTATGTTCGGTGGAAACCTCTGGAAACCCTTTAGGCAACATTTGAATGTCCTATTTTGTACTTAAGGAGCTTAATATGAATAAATTTAGTTTTCCTCAAAACCTTTCCGTCGGAAACCAATGGCAGTCTTGCAAAAAAAAAAAAATCTGATATCTTTATGGAAGTTGCTGAGAGAAATTTCATTTTTGAAAAGCGTATTGTGTGGTGTTCTTTTAACTTTAACATTAAGACTAATGAGCTGTGAAAGAGAGAACCCTCTGAGCAAGCGAATCTTCTTCAGTGCAGGTGTATTAGATTATAGTTAGAACAGCACAGCACACGCTTCAGAAGCAGGATTGAGCACCTGTTATTTTAGACAGTATTATGGTATTTTTCACTCACGACACGAACCCGAGACCTCTGAACTCGTGCCAGCGGTGCGTTGCGCGCAGTGTGTGTGCCTGCTGAAGAGTTTAATCCAAACACTTTCAAAGCGCCCACCCGTGCGAATAATCATTTCAACTATAAAAACACCAAATCCCACTGAACTGAATTGAACATGATCAAATATATCCGCTTTTTATTTAAAAAAAACAAGCCATTCCATAGACTAAACCTCCAAATGGCATATCATCGTGCAGCGAGTCACATTTGAATGAAACTGGTATTTATAAATAAATAAAACTGACTTTTTATATGCATCTGAGTAAAAGAAATCGTGTTCTATATTTTTATAGTTCATGCATAAAACAATGAAATGATTACAGTGATATTCGGTAATAAAATAAGCGAAGAAAATATTTGTTTTGGCATGATCAGTTCTGCAATAACATACTGAATATGAGCAAATAAATGCAAAACACATTCTCAAACTTTTTTATTTTCTTACCTTGCTCTGAGATGATACATGACTGGACATCATAAGCAAACACGCCACGAACTCCACTATCCTCCACATCTCGCCGGTCTGTGAAGCTCCTCTGTGTGAATGTGTGAGATGTGCGCTGATGCGACTGCAGACTACAAACCCATCATCATCATCATCATCATCATCATCATCATCTCTCTCTCTCTCTCTCTCTCTTTCTCTCTCTCTCTCTCTCTCTCTCTCCCTCTCTCCCTGCCATCTTAACGCAACGCCTCCATCTACTGGACGAGCAAATCCCTACAACATGGTACGTATAAACATATGATTTTAATTGTGGTAAATTATATTTAAAAAAACATATACGATATTCTTCCAAATATTTTGTAAAAAAAATAATTAAAAACCATCCAAAACAACTTAAAAAAGTAATACTTCACAAGTAATACTACTTACTATGACAAAACAAAACGTTATTATTTATTAGTGGCGTAAATGACGTGGTGGAAATTACGACACAACTGCGGAACAGACGTGATTTTTTTCTTTCTTTCTTTTTTTTTTTTTTTAGAAATTGATATAGCCTAAGTAATTTTCACACATTAATTATAGAACTGTACATTTATTATCAGGGGCAGTTCTAGGAACCCAGGTGAAAAAAGAGGTGCTCTATTTTCACGCACTAATTATGTACTTAATATACTACAAATTATTCTTAGGACTTCTTAAGATAAACTTAAGATCATCTAAGTGTACTCAACTATGCTATTTTGGGACTCCATGAATATTAACTAAAATGTGCTATTCTATCTCTGTATTTAAAAAATGTATTTAGTTACCACTTGAGTGTACTAGTGTATGAAAGATGGGTTCAAGTGTACTACAAGTGGAAACAGAGATAGTATGTTATATACTCATGTTCATGGTGGTTTCATGGATGCATCATATTTATGGTGGTCATAATCCATCATATTCATGGTGGTTTCATGGATGCAGGGGCGCTGTAAGGGGGATGGGTGTTTCCTCAACTCTAACAGCTAACGACTTTGCCACGTTCTTCATTAATAAAATTAAAACATCAGTGCACAATTTTCCATACCATAATCTGTCAAGCACATCTTACCAGCAAACATACACTCATTCACATCCTTCTCTTCACTCTCTGAGGCAGAAGTCTCCAAACTCATCTTTTCTAATCATCCTACTACTTGTCCGCTTGATCCTATTCCATCTCATCTCCTTCAAGCCATTTCTCCTGCAGTT
>NW_015657293.1:1310590-1310671 GCF_001515625.1 Sinocyclocheilus rhinocerous
CAACCTCCTCCAATCTGGCTTCAGAAGTGGACATTCGACCGAGACTGCCTTGCTCTCAGTTGTTGAAGCCGTTGAAGCCCT
>NW_015657293.1:1316311-1320127 GCF_001515625.1 Sinocyclocheilus rhinocerous
CTTTCACGGACTTTTAAATTAAATGTTCCCTCCTGGTGGAATGACCTGCCCAACTCAAAAAAACACATCTCTTCCATCTTTATTTGACCCTCTAACTCTAACTATCTCTATTCTTATTCTATTCTTTAATAAAAAATAAATTAAAAAAAAACTTTTAGACTTGCACACTAACACTAGCTTCTCTATTATTTTTCTATTCTATCTATTCCTTTTCTTTTGAATTATTATACAATTAACAAAAGCAAAAAAGACCTCTAACACTAGTTTGCTCTATTCTTTTTCTATTCTATCTGTTTTCTTTTTATTTATTATATAATAAAAAAAAAAAAACTTGCTACGTGTACTACGTTAAGCTAACTGAGACTTGTTATAGCACTTGCGTATAATTGCTCTTTTGTTGATTTTGATTGCTTCCATTGTCATCATAAGTCGCTTTGGATAAAAGCGTCTGCTAAATGACTAAATGTAAATGTAAATAAGCCTAATTAACCATGCAGGGTTCTATAACATGCATTTACGCTGCACTTTCAAGACAAAATTTTGACTTGAATTCAGATTGAAGTCACTTGAATCCTTTTATTTTATCTCCGATTTTTATTCTTTTATATTTAGCCTATTGGTTCTGGGCCTCTTGGCTTGACGTCAGACATTCTACAAAACCTCAGTGACAGGTGTATTGAAGTAAATGACCAGAGGGAGGCAGCAGAGGACAATAAAATTGTTGAATGAGATATGACATGAGCGGGTCTCTGATTCTGTGATTCTGTTATAAAGTTTATAGTTAGTGTTTAAAAGTCTATCTATCCATCCATCCATCTATCCATCCATCCATCCATCCAGCCATCCATCTATCTGATGAACTCTAAATCCCAGATGGCGTCGCGGGGGCGTGTCGTCACGTGACCTGAGCAAGGTGTTTTCACGCTAACATGAGCGTTTGACATGAGCGCGCGGAGAGCAGAGGTCAGAGCTCAGAGCTCAGAGTGCAGCCGGACCGAGGAGAGAGACACGCTCAGTTCATCTATAGGAGGATGGAGGTGGAGAACCGACCCAAAGGATTTGACTTCTCCAAACGGGACAAATTACTGAGCGCCGGTGAGTTTCTGATTCCCGTGCACAGTTATGCAGTCTCAGATGAAAATTGAGTTACAGTTCTGAATCTTGTATTATGCACGAGGGCATAATTCAGGCAAAGTGTATTGTTTTGCTTTCTTGTTTCTCAAATTATCCTTTCCAGATTTGTTTTAAATAATATAGCCTACTTTTAGAGCTTTCTCAATGGAACATTGTGCAATGTTAATGCAATTTGTAATTTGTTACCCGTGTATGGAGTAAATGTGTGTGTAATGTAATGAATGGACGTATAGAGCTGGAGTTTGGGGACAGTGAGGTCTTTTAAAGCGCTGCTGAGGAATGTTTTTTATATGCACGTCCGCGAGGAATCGTAAAAGATGAACTTTTGAACTTGAGCGAATCACCCTCGAGCGCCACAAAAACACGTCGATGACAACAAACAAGCAGCTGAAGCATTTTTAATCAGTGAAGATAAATCAATAGAGAAAAAATAACAAATTATATGTACAAAAATATATATTTATTCATCAATTTACACTAGTTTGTTTAGAATATTAATAATTATAATATATTAAATATAAACTTTTTTTTTAACTGGAAAAAATAGAAGTTGAATATCTTTGCTCTGTTTCCTACTAAAGCCCATATATGTTATTATGGGATGTGATGGCCCTAAGATCGTTCACTCCTAAAGGTTCTTTATCTTCATCTCTGATTTTTACCTTTAACATCAATGGAACTCTTCGCATCTATAAAAGGTTCTTTATAGTGAAAACAGGTTAAAATGTTCTTCACACTAATAAAATTGGTTCTTTTTAAGAACTGTTCACTGAAAGGTTCTTTTTGGAACAAAAATGGTTCTTCTATATCATCACTGTGAAAACCTCCTTTTGGAACCTTGTTTTTTAAGAGTGTTGGAATAATACTGCAATTTACAATATAAAGACGTCACTGCATATTCAGGATTGGCATCCTGGATTGACAGGATTCAGCAAATGTGATCATTTTATGTGACTCGGTAAAATGCAAAATAATGTGATATTAGCACAGAAAGTGTATCAAACGTCCATGCTATGTAATTAACCAGTAGTTTCTGCTCCGGTAGAGCGGGCTCATGTCTTGACCCTCTGGATAGAGGTGTGTCAGATGGACGGGTAATAAGAGAATGATTTACCATTGCTGTCTGAAGAGAATGAACGATTATTGTTGGCGTAAATTATTCATGAATAATATTACACTACATTTATGGTGTAAGAGCTAGTATACCTAGTTTTATTTTTTTGCAACATAAAAATGTGAATCTGTTCGAGTCAGTCACAGGTTGAAGTACTTTTATTATTTTTTTTTATCTTAAATTTTAAATTTTAAAATTTAGATGTTAAAACATGAAGTACATTAAGGAAACACACATATACTCTAAGATGACCAGCTTGTTTTTAGCGCACACAAAGGTTGCCAGGACTTCCAAATTTTACAGCTGTGTTTCCAGCATCTGTTTGGCACATATATGCACACACACATTCAGCAACTGTGGACAACACAAACACACACAAACCCAATATGACGTGTTTCATTTTTACAGAACCTGAAACTCAATAATTCAACAGTTACATTAAGTCCAGCTGATGAGTGTTGCTATAGAAACACTGGATTGGTCACTGCACATACCAGAATACAACTGTATAGTCAACAGCCTTGACCTTTCACTTCTGAGTGACCTTTCTACTCTCACTGACCTTACGGAGCGGAAAACGAGAGAAGAAGGAGATGCCAATGTGTATTGCTTTATATGCATTTTATATACATATTCACTATAAAAAGTATATATATTTTTTAGTTATGTATATAAATTAGACTTTAAATGTCAAGCTAAAAAAAGACAAAGGGTAAAATTTCCTCCACTACTAATACAATTACTGTAAGTGAAAGGGAGTTTGTGTGTGTGTGTGTGTGTGTGTGTGATTTGAGATTTTATCTTTAAGGTTGGTAGCCCTTCCCCCACAAATAAACAAATACACGTCATAAACACATAAAAGATAAACTTTCTGTCCTCCCACCCTCACAGGGATCATAACCCCCCCCCTGCCCCTGGCCATTCCATGACCCCTTGTTTTGACCCTCTTGTTGCCATAGAAACCTTGACGGACTTGTTGAACAGGTAGATTCATTCTGCCCCATGAGAGTTTTTGTTTTCCATTAATTTTGCTGTATAAACTGCATTTGTAAAGCATTGCATTTTGAAGGGATAGTCCAGGGAAGAATGAAAATTCTTTGAAATCGTAAGTCATTCCAAACCTGTATGACTTTCTTTCTTCTTGGGAAGACATATTCTGAAGAATGTTTGTAAATAAACAGCTTTGGTTTCCATTGACTTCCATTGTGTGGACAAAAACTGAGTAGGAACTGAAATGGTTTAGTTACCAACATTCTTCAAAATATCTTCTTTTGTGTTCAGCATAGGAAATGAAAGGGGTCATATGATGCTGCTAAAAAGAACATTATTTTGTGTATTTGGTGTAATGAAATGTGTTTATGCAGTTTAAAGTAAAAAAAAAAAACACATTATTGTCCACATACTGTACATTATTGTTTCTCCTCTATGCCCCGCCTTTTTGAAACACATCGATTTTTTTTAAAGCTCATCGGTCTGAAAAGCGAGGTGAGGTGTGATTGGCCAGCTATCCAGTGCGTTGTGATTGGCCGAATACCTCAAGCGTGTGACGGAAATGTTACGTCCCTTAC
>NW_015657293.1:1320481-1323283 GCF_001515625.1 Sinocyclocheilus rhinocerous
GTAACACTCCAAAGAGAAAGGAAAAATTGAAATCGCATCATATGACCCCTTTAAGTCATACAGGTTATGATCGACATGATACTGCGTAAATGATGACAGAATTTTAATTTTTGGCTGGACTTTTCATTTAAAGGTGTTGGATCTGTGTTTTCGATCATTTTTATAGATAATATAGCAAACATCTTTTAAAATGCTTAACATGTCAGCTTAACATTTTCTCTTATTTTCTCATATTTGAACCAAATCTAATTTTGAATCAATTCTAAAACAACATGCAATAAAATGCTTCCATGCAGAAATTAAATATGATTCTATTGTAAGTAAAGCAACTAGATTTTTATAGTAGAAGCTGAAGAAAATACAAGTACAGTAGATGATTCTGTGCAATAGCATGCAAATAGTTCATAATAAATAGATGCAAAAATAGATGTATAGAGTTAATAATACATGTAATCTGTGACATGATTTTTTTCTGAGTGCAGAAATTTTAACTGTTTTTTACCCATTTATTGCTGAAAAATATGTCACATTAAGTGTTTGTTAAAACAAGACATTTCATATGTGATTAAAACGCTCTTAAAAAATTATTGGCACATGTTTTAATAGGAAATACTTAACGTTTTTCTGCTTCAAAATTTCTCATTGGAATCAGTGTGTTACTTGCTGTTTCTCGAATTATTTGTGATATTTACTAGCAGTTACTGAGTGAAAATTGTTTCCTAGCTTTTTTTTTTTTTTTAAAGTAAATCCTAATCCACATTCTTCAGTGTACATAAATCTTACATTTAGGCCTGCATTTGTGTAGAGTGTAGATGACATGCGCGCACACACACACACACACACACGCATTGTGATGAGCAGAGGTTCAGGGGGGTCGGCTGGGATCTCATGTCCTTGGATCTGAATGATGAAGCTATGGAAAATAAATGGATATTCAGGTTACATATCACTACTACATCTGTACAGCTCCCCTCCCGATCCCTCTTTCCTTCCATCAGCCAAGTGGAACTGAAGACATCTGGGCAGCCTCATCCCTCTCTTCTGCAGGCGGGGGGTGGGGTGTTGGTATGTGTGAGTGTGCTTTTGTATGCATTTGTCCCTATACCTGTGAGTATACACGCCATGTGACTGTGTGTGTGTGTGTTTGTCCTATGTGAATACAGATCATGCTGTTTTATTAGCTTTAAACCTATTCCATTGTATATAAACGATATATCATGATATAATGAGCCAATATTTTATTTTTATTTTGTTTGTTTGTTTTGTTTTGAGACGATCTGCATCTGCCCAGAATGATTTCCGCTTTACAGATTCATAAAAGTCCATGTAAATTATGTATATGTGAATATTGATATATTTATATATTAATAATAAAGCATTTCATTTCCCATAATTAAATTGTAATTCACATTTTAGATAAAATACTCGTTTATTAATAATAATATCAGTATATGTTTTTATTAAAAACATACATTTGCTATCATTAAATTGACATTTAAATTGCATATAAAATACTTGTTTATTAATATCAATATATTTAACATTATTTATAAAACATTTTTATTTTTCTGTTATTAAATTGATATTTAATTGTATATAAATTACAATTTTTTAAATATTAATATTGATACGTTTATTTCCATTTGATATAATTAAATTGACATTTAAATAGTACATAAAATACGCTTTACAGATTCATAAAAGTCCATGTAAATTATGTATATGTGAATATTGATATATTTATATATTAATAATAAAGCATTTCATTTCTCATAATTAAATTGTAATTCACAAAATACTTGTTTATTAATAATAATATCAGTATATGTTTTTATTAAAAACATACATTTGCTATCATTAAATTGACATTTAAATTGCATATAAAATACTTGTTTATTAATATCAATATATTTAACATTATTTATAAAACATTTGTATTTTTCTGTTATTAAATTGATATTTAATTGTATATAAATTACCATTTTTTAAATATTAATATTGATACGTTTATTTCCATTTGATATAATTAAATTGACATTTAAATAGTACATAAAATAATTTTTTTTTAATATTAATATATTTATTGTTAATAAAAAAACATTTCCATTTGATATCATTAAACTGTCATTTAAATTGTATATAAAATGCACTTTTAGTGTTATTAATATCAATGTATTAAATAAAAAAAAAATAATTTTCATTTACTATCATTAAATTATTATTTACATTTTGTATAAAATACATTTATTGAGCTTAATGTCAATATGTATTTATTATTTATAGAAAACATTCATTTGCCATCATTACATTAATATCCCTAAATTATGTCATTTTATAAATATTTTCAGTGACCACAAAGTATTTGCAAACTTTAAAGGCACAAAATGCTTGAATTCCATTGCTTTAGATTGAAAATATCATACAAAGTATAGCATTTATTTTGAAAAAAAACTTTTTTCTTGTTTGAATAAAAACATTTCACAAAAAGTTTACAAAACAGATATACTGATATTCCTATTATAATTTATAAATTCTGGTTGTCCAAACTTTAGAGCAACATGTGAACGCCACTTGGTTTGATATTTATGCTATTAAATGGAATGATATTCAAATATTTTAATGTCAAAACATCTTAAAGGGGTCATATGATGCTGCTAAAAAGAACATTATTTTGTGTATTTGGTGTAATGAAATGTGTTTATGCGGTTTAAAGTTAAAAAAACACATTATTTTCCACATACTGTACATTATTGTTTTTCCTCTATGCCCCGCCTTTTTGAAACGCGTCGATTTTTACAAAAC
>NW_015657293.1:1323458-1333097 GCF_001515625.1 Sinocyclocheilus rhinocerous
TCTCTTTGGATTTGAGACTTTAGTCTTTGCAACTTTACAGATCTTCTTTATGCACCAAGAGCTTGTAACACTCCAAAGAGAAAGGAAAAATTGAAATCGCATCATATGACCCCTTTAAGTGTCCAAAACCTTTTTAGAGCCTCTGTATGTGTATATATAACTGAAAAACACAGTTTGGTGAACCACTAAAAGCAATATTAGCCACACTATACTGAGCAGAACCAACCCTAGATATTTTAACCTGTTTAAAATTGTTCAAAAGTGAAATACTTCAATGGTCAGAGGAGGTTCAGTGGGATGGAGTGAGAAAATGTGTGTGGCACAGAAGGCAGACGGTGAGTATTCACTACTGTAGCTCAATCCCAACGGCCTGCAGCCATCTCAGATATTAGATTATCTTCGAGGAGCCTGCGGTTGGTGGAGTGCATGTGTGTTCTGCTCCACCATATGCCGTGGATAGCTGGAGCGTGTGTGTGGAGCCCTGCGTGTGGCAGATCAAAAATCCGCAGCTCTCAGCGAGCCGAAGAGATCACATTCATACACACACACACGTGCCGCTTTCTGAAGAGGTCGCTGAGGTCACGTCCTGAGGGACAGAAGTGAGAGGACTGGGCAGATGGGTGTGTGTGTGTGTATGAGAAGAAGATAGATAGAGAAAGTGATGTTTTAAGAAAGAGAAGAGGCTTTGTTTTAAAGCGCTCTTGATGTTCTGTGTGGTTCGATGAACTGCTGTGCAACGTTTAAGTGTGTCCATTATAAGAACATTTTAATGTTCCTTTTAGCTTGAAATAGATGATGATAATGGCTGAAATGCCTGCTAGATAGAGAAAGTGTTGTTTTAAGAAAGAGAAGAGGCTTTGTTTTAAAGCGCTCTTGATGTTCTGTGTGGTTCGATGAACTGCTGTGCAACGTTTAAGTGTGTCCATTATAAGAACATTTTAATGTTCCTTTTAGCTTGAAATAGATGATGATAATGGCTGAAATGCCTGCAAACATATTTATTGAAGGAATTTAAGGGGATGGTTCACCCAAAAATGAAAAATGTACTCATCCTTTTGTCACTCAAAACTGTTAAATCTACTTATAATTGAACTCAATTTACCCTTCAGAAAAACAAGCTAGGAAAAGCAGCTAACTACAATTAAGGTATTTAAGTATAAATAATTTAGCAGCAATTATTTGGCACAAATCAACGAGGACCTCAACGACAGTTTTAGTATTAAACGAATTTACAAAAAAAAAAAAAAAGGTTAACAAAAACTGAAACTTAAAAATATTTGGTTAATTATAATAAAGCTGAAATAAAGTAAAATATATAAACTTGTAAAAACAGAAAAATATGTATGTATGTGTGTGTATATATATATATATATATTATTATTTTTCTGTCTTTTAGAAATGTTTGAATTTCTGTTGTATAAATACCAACTTCCTAATGTCCCCTCAAATTCTCTCACTCTTTCCATCTGCAGGTTTTTATGAAGAGAACTCCCTTCAGGACGACACAGGTGAGGAAACTGTGCATGATCTCCATGCTGACACCTACTGGCTATATTGGCTCATTTCTGTGCTTTGTGTCTCAAACATTTTTTGAACCATGCAGAGTAGTGAACATTATATTGTGTGGGTTTTTTTTAATATTGTGTTTTTATTTTATTACTATTTTTAGAAGAGGGTTGAGAATTTGAGTCTATTGTGACATTCTGGAATGGAACTCAAATGTAGAGGGAATAAAAAAATAGCATCCAGAGTAAAATGAGACTGCAGTACTCATCTTCACCAGTAGGGCATGTCATAGAGCTATAGAGCTCTTCATTCTCCAAAGCTCTGGTGAAAGTGCAGCTTTTAGGGGTCAGAATAAGTTCAGGAGCTTCTGATCTTATGGTGCCAACAAATCCTTCTGTGATACATGCATGCATGCTGTTGTAAAGCTGTACAAGTCAGGGTCGAACATTGTTAGAGAAAGCACTTGATTTATGTGAGAAACCAATTAAGCCGTAAAGCGACGGAAGAACGTTCCAGAAGCACACACATACTGGTGACATCACCTTCACTCACTGTGGCAGTGGAGTCAAAGTTAGGTCAGCAATCAGGCACCAATAACAAGCAGGGATTGTAGGCATCTGATTGGCACCATGTCATAGAGCTCTTTTTTTCCTCATTCTCCAAAGCTCTGGTGAAAGTGCAGCTTTTAGGGGTCAGAATAAGTTCAGGAGCTTCTGATCTTATGGTGCCAACAAATCCTTCTGTGATACATGCATGCATGCTGTTGTAAAGCTGTACAAGTCAGGGTCGAACATTGTTAGAGAAAGCACTTGATTTATGTGAGAAACCAATTAAGCCGTAAAGCGACGGAAGAACGTTCCAGAAGCACACACATACTGGTGACATCACCTTCACTCACTGTGGCAGTGGAGTCAAAGTTAGGTCAGCAATCAGGCACCAATAACAAGGTATATAACTTGCTTACCAGTGGATCCTATGCATCCTATGCAGTGAATGGGTGCCGTCAGAATGAGAGTTCAAACAGCTGATAAAAACATCACAATAATCCACAAGTAACCCACACCACTCCAGCTTCCTCCAGTGAAAAAGTCCATCCTCTCACATCAAAGTCAACAAGCATATTTGTTTAGAACAGTTTTGAACTGTTTTTGCTTGTAAATGGTTCTTGATTTGTGCAAATTTCTATCCTGAGAAGTTTTCTTCAAATTTCTCTTCAATAGAGTAAGCGATATTATGGATAGTGGACTCGTTTTAGATGAACGCAATTGTTTGATTTTGAAAATGTCTTAATGTTGGATTTGTTTGTTACAAACATGCATCTTTTCACTTCATAAGATGTTGATTGATGTACCAGAGTCATGTGGATTATTTGTGGATTATTGTGATGTTTTTAGGGCTGTCGCGATTCGTCGATTTTATTCGAGTATTTTATTTTTTTAAAATCCTCGACTTCATTTTGCTCGCGTCGACTAACCTGCAAAATACCGGAAGTGGCGCATTTCACGGACGAGAATCCATAAAACACAATATTCTTTAAAATAAATAATATTATTTGAAATAACTTGGTACATGAATAAAGCAATCAGTACCATGGTATTTATTAAAATACTCTTACTTTTTTCATATGTACCATGATATTCTTTGGAGTACCCTTTAAATACTACGGTGCATGATAACCATTCAGTAATATTGTATGTATAAAAAGTACCATGGTATTAGAATTTAAAGTTTTTACATTTATGTACCATGGTATATATCAAAATACAATGGTATTACCATGAGTTTTTATAAGTATCATGAGTATCCTACAAATGTCATGGTATTACTATTTACTTTATGTACCATGGTATTTATTGAAATATATATTTATACCAATCAGTACCATGGTATATATCAAAATACTGTGGTATTACAGTGTTTTTTTAAATTGTTTTCATATATATATATATATATATAGTTTGCATGCCATGATACATGGATATGATAATCATTCAGTACCATGGTATATAATAAGGTGCCATAATTCTTGATACTCTACACACACTGATTTCTTGTAATAAAATAATTTGATTCTAATTAGCATTGCACTTATTTGCATATGCAGTCATTTACATATGCAAAATATATTTAGTAGAACTGGGTCAGTGTCACAATGCATTAAGCTTAACCAACTGAATCAGACAAAAGAGCGACTGAACTTACAAGAGATGGAGAAAGCTTCTATGAAAATAATTTACTTAAAGAATATTCTTAAGTGCAAACCCAAATATGAAAATTCTGTTATCATTTATTCACCCTCATGTCATTCAAAACCTGTATCAGTCTCTTTCTTCTGTTAAACACAAAAGAAGATATTTTGAAGAATGTTGGTAAACAAACAGTTGATGGTAGCCATTGACTTCCATAGTATAGAATGAAAAATACTATTAATTAATGTTATATTTACAGACACGCATGCTATTTACAATTTTAAAAATGTAGGCCTATGATAGTATGTATAAATGCACAATAGTTTATACATTTTATATTAAATATGTATTTATTACATTTATATTAAATTCTGTTAGTTAAAATTTTTAACCCACTTAAGGACTTAAGCACATCCTTGAATATAATTTCACAATTGAAAAATGTTGTTTTTGAAATATGGTTAAAGTGTACTGCCGAATATACTGACCATCATTTATGGTAAACGGAAATATACTTTAATGCAATTTCTATTAAAACTTGTATGTCATGTATTTATTTGTAATTATGAAGTTGCAATTTAAAACTTTAACTATATAAAATATAATGAATATTATTTAAATATAATGTCAAATGACACTACAGTTGAAATTAAAATCAAGTAATTCATTTTAGTAATTAATTAGTAAATTTAGTAATTAAAAGTAATATCAGTTATTTTCGAAAATTTACATGTGCTTTAATTTTATGTGCATTTAGTCAGCACATCAAAATAAGTGTAGCACAATAAAAGATTAAAACAATGTTTTAAAATAAAACGTAATTTGACACTTAAATTGCACTTTTTAAAAGTGTACTTAAGTGTGTTAAAACAGTCATTGAAGTTTATTTGCTTAAGTACGCTTAACTTCACTTAAGTACACTTTAAGTGGCCTTTCATTTAGTTAATATTGTATTACAAGTACACTACAAGTGCACATTCAATACAATTAAGCACACTTCCTTTTACAAGTGTAAATATAGTCAATTCAGTGTTGGTGGTGTTTTAGCTGGGATAAGTTTATCACTAGTATCACTATAAGTTTAGCATGCGCAATGGTTTGGTTGTTATTTAGTCAACCTGCTAGTTCCAGCCAGTTGCTAGAAACCAATAGGAACAATACTTGAATGTTGAAATGTCTATTTTTAACCCTCCACATAATCATCTTCAGATATTTCAGTCTTCAGATACTTAATGGCTGAGGTTAAAATCATGATGTTCTGGTCAATTTCCTCTAAAGCATATTACTTCCTATTTTCAGTGGTTTGGTAATATGTGAGTGAGATAAACCAGCTAGAAAGGTAGTAAGAAGACACAGAAGGCTTGTGATTTCCATTGCTTCTGAATGTAGGAGGCGGTAATACACACTGACAGATCTAGAACAGCATGAACGGGGGATAGAGAGACGTGGAGTGAGAATGACAGAGGGATGCAGGGAAATCAAGGGATATGTTGCTCCTGCTGTTTCCTCTGGTGCTGTGAAGTGAACTAGATGGGCCGGCATCATCATTACACGCTGACTGTGAAATGACTGTTCCTTCTGATCAGCAGAATCACAGGCCTGTTCAGAGAGGAGTAGTAGCTTACTCAATATTATATGCAGTATGCACTGTGCACGCTTTGTTTAAACTACATGTGAATGCATTATGCATTGTTTTTAAACATTTTAAACTGTCATACACTGCTTTGTTGGTGCATGACCTCTTAAGTGCTATGAGCACATGCACTCCTATGCTCACAAAGGTTGCATTTATTTGATAAAAAAGCAGTAAAAACTGTAATATTGTTAAATATTATTACAATTTAAAATAACTGTTTTTTTATTTTAATATATTTATTACTTTTTACATTTATATAATGTAAATATATAATTTTGAATATATAAAAATGATAATTAATATATAATTTATTCCTGTGATGCAAAGCTGAAGTTTCAGCATTATCACTCCAGTCTTCAATGTCACGTGATCCTTCAGAAATCATTCTAATATGCTGATTTGCTCAAGTAACATTTTTTATTATTATTAATGTTGAAAATGGTTGTGCTGATTTATATTTGAGTATTTTTTTTTCAGAATTCTTTGATGAATAGAAAGTTCAAAAGAACAGCATTTATTTGAAATAACATTATAAATGTCTTTACTGCCACTTTTGATCAATTTAATGCATCCTTGCTGAATAAAGGTGTTGATTTCATTTACTGTAGTTTTTTTTTTTCACGGGTCCAACTGCATGCAAAATTAAAATAACACTGAAACAAAATTGATTTAAATTTGCATAGCAAATACCTATTTTACTTTGACTATGTAGAATTGTAAGGTTAATTTCATTTTATTTACATTTAACTTTTTTTCAAGTTTAAATATGTGCATATATGCATATGTGTATATGTTTTTTAATTGCTGATGCTGATATGTATATCAGAATTCTAATACTGTTTATTTTAAAATTCTTAAATTTTATTTCAGTTTCTTAAAATCAAACTTAAAACCAATTAAGGATGACCATAAACTGCATTGGTCCAACTGCTGGTCCATAACATTGTCTGAAAAACAAAATTGATTGAAATTTGTATACTACAGGTGCATCTCAATAAATTACAATGTCGTGGAAAAGTTCATTTATTTCAGTAATTCAACTCAAATTGTGAAACTCGTGTATTAAATAAATTCAGTGCACACAGACTGAAGTAGTTTAAGTCTTTGGTTCTTTTAATTGTGATGATTTTGGCTCACATTTAACAAAAACCCACCAATTCACTATCTCAACAAATTAGAACACTTCATAAGACCAATAAAAAAAACATTGTTAGTGAATTGTTGGCCTTCTGGAAAGTATGTTAATTTACTGTACATGTACTCAATACTTGGTAGAGGCTCCTTTTGCTTTAATTACTGCCTCAACTCGGCGTGGCATGGAGGTGATCAGTTGTGTCCTTTTCCACGACATTCTAATTTATTGAGATGCACCTGTATATACTGATTTAGTGTGCAAACTTTGAACAATTATATGGCTAATTTAATTTCATTACATGCATTAGAATTGTTTTGTTCACCCTGCTGTTTGTCTGAATCTGAACAGACCTGTGACCAATTTCCGGGTTGTGAACTTGCGACCCACCACTTTTTAAAGAGTGGTCTGTTTATTCCTCATTCTGTCTCTGTCAGAATGTGATGAGATGTTTTGTGGCATGATGATGATGATGCTAGTTTTTTAGCCTGTGTTTTTTTTAAAAGAAAATCCTATTATTGCTTTTATTTGTACATTGGATGCATTAGATGGAGTGAGAGAGAGTGGATGTGTGTGTGTGTGTGTTTTCATGTATGTCACCCTGTTCAATTTTAAAAATGTGTGTTCCATAGTTCCCGTTTGCTATAAAGTTTGACCTGTGTTTGACCCAATCCACACAATACTGTGCCCTTACAACACAGCCTTCTTGAGGGTTCAGGGTTAGGTTGAGTGCTTTCCGTACCATTTATGACACTTAGGCTTTTAGAAGACCTTTCCATGACCCCGCCGCTCACCTGCTCCCCCTACCAGCACTTCTGAGCAACCAACAAATCTGTCAAGATTAGCCGATTCATTTCTGTGAATCAGTTCATCTGGGTGCTTAAAGGGTTAGTTCACCCAAAAATGAAAATTAGCCCATACTCACCCTCAAGTCATCCTAGGTGTATATGACTTTCTTCTTTCAGAGGCATGCGTCACTTCTGAGCGGTGCATGCGCAATGCTGAACTCGTACGTCATCCTCCCGGAACTGCTTCTGTGTACAACTGTTGGCGCAATACCCTTTAAAACTATCATGGATTAATTTCGAGAATCATTGCAAAGTCCCTGTGTGGGATTGTACATATTCCTAGAAATTTTGACTACTGTTTGTTTGAATATCAGTTCAACTGTGGGGCCATGTAATATTGTTTAAATATAGATCGCGTTCAATCGTCTCTGGTTCTATGTTTCCCATCCCCCCTCCTGCCAGCTCTGTGTCTGTTTGGTTTGTAGTGAAATCTGGGTCACGCCGCATGATGCTGTAAGTCATCTCAAACACACAGTGAGACTGCAGAAGATTCCTGGCGTTCGCGTATGTCACTGTATTCGCGTAATCCTGCTGTCTGTCGTGCTGAGATTTAGATAAGAACTTTATTTAACTTTATAAGTTTGTGATTACAATGATTTCAGCAGCTCGGTAAACTCAGATTAACCTACTATCAGACGTCACAGAGATAGCTGTGTGTCATTATTGTCTTCCTGTTCTTAAAATTAAGTTATTAGTTAATTTTATAAATATAAATTTATAAATAAATAGGTTATTTATTTTGTCAGATTATATTTGAGAATATATTTATATCTCATTGACTGATGCTTAGTGCTTAGTTTTTTTTTTATAACTGATATGTATATCAGAAAAAAATCTAAACCTATTTATCTTTTTCATGTATTAAAATATTGTAAGTTATTTTTTTTAACATTTTATTAATATATTTATTTAAATTATGTATTGAAATAACAAAATAATACATTTTATTACTTTTAATATATTTTACATTTTCTCATATCTTAAATAGAATTTTATTTTATTTTAATTATATTAAAATAGCATATGTGACCCTGGACCACAAAACCAGTCATACTGTAATATTTACAAGATATTTTGTAAATTTCCTACCGTAAATATATCAAAACTAAATTTTTGATATGCATTGCTAAGAACTTCATTTAGACAGCTTTAAAGGTGATTTTCTCAATATTTAGATTTTTTTGCACCCTCAGATTACAGATTTTCCAATTGTTGTATCTCTGCGAAATATTGTCCTATCCTAACAAACCATACATCAATGGAAAGCTTATTTTAAGTGATGTGTAAATCTTAATTTTAAAAAAATTGACGCTTATGACTGGTTTTGTGTTCCAGGGTCACATATGGTATTACTTTCATATATTTTAATAATTTGTTATTAATTGTACATTTTTACATTTTATTTTCTTTAAATGTCATTTTATTTTATTTTTTATGTAGTACAATATCATGAAA
Source organism: Sinocyclocheilus rhinocerous (assembly GCF_001515625.1). Lineage (NCBI taxonomy): Eukaryota > Metazoa > Chordata > Actinopteri > Cypriniformes > Cyprinidae > Sinocyclocheilus > Sinocyclocheilus rhinocerous. The sequence continues at coordinate 1,332,225 of NW_015657293.1, forward strand.
TAATGTATTTTAATGTGTTTTTTTTCATTTCTTTTTACATTTTAAGATTTTTTATTTTATTTAATATAACTATTTTATCTTAATAATGCATTAAAATAACATTAAATACATTGTATTACTGTCATATATTTTATGTTTTATTTTATGTTTAGATTTTCTTAATTCAATTTAATTTAATTTTTAATAATGTATAAATAACATTAATGTATTTTTTTACTATATACTATTTTATTTTATTATTTTTATTACATTTTTAGATTGTATTTTATTTTATTAATGAATTTATTTATTTATACAATTAACATTCAAGTATTTCTTTCTTTCATTAATTACATTTTTAGATTATAATTAAGGTATTATTTAGTAGATTATTCATGTTTTACTATACATCTGGTCACCAAAGGTCAGCAAAACCTCACACATACACATTTACCTATCTAAATGAAGACACAGCCTACCATTGATTTTTATTGCTTTTATACAAAGCGGATACTAATTACTATGGACTTTAATGATAATTTGTCCCCAAAAATTAAGAAATGTAAACTTCAGTAGGCAAAACGAGGCCTCGCTCTTTAATTAGCGTGTAATTAAATGTCTTTCTCTGTAGAGGATGGTGGTGAGCGTTGGTGTCTGATCTGCGGTGACCGGGCGTCTGGGCTGCACTATGGCATCATTTCCTGTGAGGGCTGTAAGGGCTTCTTCAAACGCAGTATCTGCAACAAGCGCATCTACCGCTGCAACAGAGACAAGAACTGCCAGATGTCCCGCAAGCAACGCAACCGCTGTCAGTACTGCAGACTGCAGAAATGCCTTCAGATGGGAATGAACCGCAAGGGTGAGCGAAACACGGCCACACACACACACACACAC
>NW_015657293.1:1333314-1335031 GCF_001515625.1 Sinocyclocheilus rhinocerous
TTCAAACCAGCAGATTTGGTCCTGATTTAAATCCAGCATGTTTACATACATGGCCATGTTAACATACAGATCTGTGCTTCAGAAATGCAGTGACAAACCTGTTTCAATCAAGGTTATTATTATTTATTATTCAAATGAAAATTAGAATAAAAATAAAACATTTATTAACTAAAATATAAGTTATGAATTAATAACATATATGAATATGAAAATAATATAATAATGTAATATATATAATATAATAATGTAATATAACATTAATTTCAAATTCAAATTTATATATAAATGAAAATGTTATTTTGTTAAAATCATCATTATCATTGTCTAAAAGAAAAGAAAAATAACCATGATTTATTTTTAGTTTAAGTTTTTGATGCTAAAAATAGTATAAGAACTTAAAACTTTAAGACTTGGCTATTAATCAGCTAAAACATATTTTTTCTTTGGCCTTGTATTTTTCTTAACTTAACCTTTTTTTTTACACACATCCATTCAGAATTACAATTTCACCCTAATTATGTAGCACATGTCTTTTGTATAAACACAAAAACAAAATGTTCGAGGATTATGCACTTTTTAATATTTATTTACCTCTGAACTCGATCCCTCTCGTCTGCTCTTTGATGCTGTTTCATTAGAAGCAGATATCTGATTGTTCTATTATGTAAATGACGAGATATAGATCAGGGTTTGATTGGGCATGCCTGAAGAAAAATGCACAGAAATCAGATAGAAGATCTGGGTTGCAACGCTGATAACAGATTTCTTGATCCACAGCATGATGTCCCTCTCTGTCTGTTTCTTTGGGCAAAACTCTCTGACACACATACACATTAAATAATTTATATTTTCTACACTTTAGCCTACAGCAAACACTGTTGATGTACTTGCCTGCAGTCTGCACCAGAGGGAGCTGTTGGTCTTTATTGCTCTATCAGACACCAACTTCCTCTTCCTTCCCTCTGGCAATATTTGATTTGCAATACTAGCAACCTGCTTTTTTACTGTATAATGCATTACATGTAGCTATATGAATGTGGTTAATTTTTTATGTAAAATATATTGTTGACAATCCCATTGAGAAATCAGTCAAGAAACAGACATTAAAAATCTTGGTTAATTAATCAGATTGAACATATAATGACATATTGAGTGAATTGCATTGTTGGATGTAATATATATGCTGTGCTCTCTTGTATTGTGCACATTTTGGCAAATAATAACAAATCATCCAGGTTTTTAGTACAAAAACGTTATGCACAGTAAATACTGTAGAAAGAGTATTTGTAGTATGGAAGTATGCAGTTCAAAACATAACATTTTTATCTCTCTTTCAGCAATCAGAGAGGACGGGATGCCAGGAGGGAGGAATAAAATGATTGGACCTGTACAGGTAAGACAATTGTGTGTGGTTGAATTTTTTTTTTTCATAGCTATAGTTTGAGGACAAATTAGTCCCCAGAAGTGAGCTAAATCTGACAAAACCTCCTTTATGGAGTGTCCATATTTCATTTGTATGCTTTAAAAATAGTCTTTTTTTAAAATTATGGTATGTCCTTATATATAAAAACTAATATGATTTTGTTAACCTTATGTGTGAAACCTCATATGCTTTTCTCACATGTGTGTGTTTGTGTGTATCTATATAACTATATCTATCTATCTATCTATTTTTATATATATATATATATATATATATATATATATGTGTACACAT
>NW_015657293.1:1335121-1341137 GCF_001515625.1 Sinocyclocheilus rhinocerous
CACACTAAATTGATCAAAAGTGACAGTAACAACATTTTAAATTTTACAAAAGATTTCTATTTCAAATAAATTCAGTTTTTTTATTTTCTATTCATCAAAAATCCTGAAAAAAATTCACCGTTTCAACAAAAGTTGCACAACTATTTTCAACATTGATAATAATCAGAAATGTTTCTGGAGCATTAAATCAGCATATTAGAATGATTTCTGGAGGATCATGTGACATAATGATGCTGAAAATTCAGATTTGCATCACAGGAATAAATGACATTTTAAGGTATTTTCAAATAGAAACATGTCTTTTAAATTGTAATAATATTTAAAATAAATTTTTTAATAAATTTACTGTCTTTTTGATCAAATAAAAGCAGCCTCAGTGAGCATAGGAGATTTCTTTTAAAACCATTTCAAAAATCCTACCAACCCCAAACCTGTAGTGTATAGATTGAATTGATTCAATCGTTCATTCTACTCCACACAATCTCAGCACATTCCCACAGAATTGAACCTGAAGTGCTTCTCGCCGCTGGGTACTATTGCTCGCGTCTCGTTTATCTGTTTCCTCTGAGAGCTGAGGGAGATTATGAAGGCCACAAATGGAGGAGATCAATTGTTCTTTGATATAAACAGAACCCCTCTCCTTCTCTCTCTTTCTTAAAAGCATGTATATACAGTAGCATATAATGTCCAGACACCTCTGTTGCTATTGATTTTGTCTATTATTGACGGACTTAAACATACAAAAAAATCTGTACGAGTACATGAGTTCTTCATGTTCAATTTCAGCTTTATTCACAACAAACCGCTCCACTATTGACCAATCTCCATCCTTTATTTCCCACTGACGTTCTGCTTGCTGTCTATGGCTTGCATTCATCACTGATTTCCTCCATTTCTCTCTGCGTAGATCTCTCTGGAGGAGATCGAACGAATCATGTCTGGCCAGGAGTTTAAAGAAGGAGCTGAACTATCAGATTCGTGGAGCCACGGCTACAGGAACCACAGTTCACCTGGCAACAGTATCTCCGAGGGCGGTCAGACCTTATCTTTTTCCACGCTGTCGACCAGGTGTGACCCGAATGAGATGTTCAGTGCGTTTACACACGGACGCGCTGACCTGCGCCTGTCCTTTTCATGTGCAGGGACAAATGGCTTTGATTAAATTGAATTAGAAGATGTTTGTGTTGTGGAACGAACCATGTACTACAAACACGAGCAAAAAGTGGAAACAAGATAAAGGAACACTCAAAATTGATGCTATTGATATTTTTTAATTAATTGATTTCATAATCTTTCATAAAGTCATATTTGTGTTGCGGAATGACCACATGCTATAACAAACAGCAAAGAGTTGAAACAAAATAAAGACATGCTCAGATTTGATGCTATTAATATTTTTTATTAATTGATTTGTTGTGCATGTCATTGTAAAGACACATTTTTTTCATAATCTTTTATTTAAAAAAAATCATATTTGTGTTGTGGAATGACCACATGCATGCTATAACAAAGATTAGCAAAGAGTTGAAACAAAATAAAGACATGCTCAGATTTGATGCTATTAATATTTTTTATTACCGTAATTGATTTGTTGTGCATGTCATTGTAAAGACACGTTTTTTTCATAATCTTTTATAAAAAAAAAAAAAAGTCATATTTGTGTTGTGGAATAAACCACATGCTATAACAAACATGAACAAAGAGTTGAAACAAGATAAAGAAATGCTATTTTTTTATTCATTGATTTATTGTGCATGTCATTGTAAAGACACAAATGTTTGTTTTTTTCATAATCTTTCAAAAAAAAAAGGTAATATTTGTGTTGTGGAACGAACCTCATGCTATAACAAACGTGAGCAAAGAGTTGAAACGAGATAAAGAAACGCTCAAAATTAATGCTATTTTTACTTCTTCTTTTTTAATATTTTATGTTATTCCAAAGACAAAATGTTTTTTTTTTTTCATAATCTTTCATAAAAATGTAATATTTGTGTTAGTAACAAATCACATACTACAACCACATAAGCAGAGTCGAAACAACAAAGAAACACTCCAAATTTAATCTATTTTAATTCACTTTCACAAAGAAAAAAAGTGTTTGTTTTCAAAATAAATGTTATTATTATTGTTAACTAAAAAATTTTTACTTTAAATAAAGGTTAACTGAAATAAAATTGCCAAGGCAACATTTCCCATTTTTGTTTTGTTGAAGTTCTAAAATAACTATTATAAAACGGATAGTTCCGGTCTTTGATTCTGATTGGTTGAGCCACGTTCGAAGCTGTTGTAAATTACTCTACAAACATACACCTTTGTTTACTTTGTGTGTTGCTTGGCAACCACTTTATTGCATCCACAACTGTTTCTGAGGAACTACATTGTTTGGTGGAAGAATACTGTTTTTATTAATATCATTACACTTTATTTGCTCTGTTTTATTTAGTGAAACCTTACTACATATATGGGATAACCGTTTTATAAAAGCAATAAGCCCCGTGAAGCCGTGGTTTACAGTGATTTTATAACTCCGCTTCACGTCGTGCCTAACAACGCCCCTTAGCTGTTATAAATTCACTGTAAACCATGGCTTCTTGGGGCTTATTGCTTTAATAAATAACTAATAACTAAATAAAAACAAAACTAATAAATTACTTTAAAATCTAATAAATATTATATAGACATATTTTTAAAAAACTAAAATAAAAATAGTAAAAAGACACAATAAAGTGACTAAACTTAAAGAAAATGTCAAATTAAAGAGAAAATAAAAAATAAAATCTAATTCAAAATATTAATAAGAACTACTACTAAAATGATACTGTTGTAAATGCTACTTCATGTTGATTTTTGGCTTTTATATCAAATTCCATTTATATACTAAGATTGCTTTGCGTATATGGCATGTATGATGTATAATTTCCTTTCTGGTTCTCTCTCTGCAGCCGTTCTGTGGATGTGAGCACATACCCTGTGTCCTGTAGAGATCAGTGCAGCAGTCCTCAGCTAACACACTCTTTCCTGTTGTGTAAATATCCTGTACCACCCTCTACTGGCCGCAGGCTGAAGACGCAGTCACACACACTGACAGCCCAGCTGCTGGCTGCTGAAGACCTCACACCTCTCGCTACACCCATGCTCATAGAAGAGGGGTAAGACACACACAGAATTAAATATCAAACATGACTTTTGTGTTGCATTTGACTTTTTCAAAGGGGACATATTATCTAAATCACAAGGCTCAATTCTTGCACCGCTCTTGTTTAGCCTGTATATGCTCCCACTAAGTCATTTTCTTTTCTTTTATGTAAAGCACTTTGAATTACCATTGTGTATGAAATGTGCTATATAAATAAACTTGCCTTGCCTAAGTCTGGACAATATATTGCATATTTACAATACATTTCGTCCCCTTGGAATTATAAGGTTCTATCTGCATTCCGAGTAGTTTTGAGATATTGAGCTTCAAAGTTTTTGCATTCCATTCGACTGTGTAGATAGAACCTTTTTGTTTTTTAAATACAAAGTCCCAAAATGTACACAACATTAAAACATCTATCACATAATGTAAATAAGATGTCACAGAATAAGAATATGTGAATAACTCAATTTTGACAAAAATGTCAGATAGAACCTTTTATAATTCCAAGGGGACGATTTGTGGTGATTTTTGTTAAAAGAAGCAATATTGTGGGGATTTACACACTTACTTGACCATTAAGTGTCCAAAAGTCTGTGTTCGTTGTAGGTTTAATGGTCCAGACCTGAAAAACTCTGGCACCATCTTTATCTAAATGTAACATGGGAGCTTGTTGTGAAAATGCAGCTGACCTTGAGCTAAATGCTGATATATTTTTAGTTATTTTTGTAATGGGTGATATGACTTCGTTAGTAAAAGCTTATCAGAAAAGATTTTAGAATTTTTATCATATGTTAATTTAAATATATTTTGGGTTTGCTTGGTCTTTATTTTGTGTTTATGTAACTTTTTTGTATAACTACGTTTTTGCCATGAAGATGCAGACATGGCAATAAAAATAAATAACTACTATTACTAATGGATGATACGAAGAGTGAAATTGAAAATAAAAGCAATATTTTGAATATTGGAAGCACATCGGTTGCCTAATGTGTTGGAAAATAGCAATAAATTAATTTTCTGAGGTTTTTTTCTTACTTTATTTTTGTATTGTATTTTTTTATTTATTTCAGTGACTTGTGTTTTAATTAATTGTTCAAAACACAAATTCATTTATTTGCTAGTGTCATAATTCAAAAATAATCCCAGAAGCGTATGGATGGCTTTTTATATTTAAAAATATTTTAGCAAAAATATGTACAATACTGTTATTTAATTTTATAAAGCTTTGTGGTATTTAATAACATAATCATTTTTGTTTATCTATAACGTTGCTATATTTCCCATCCCTAAATATATTCGTAAAATAGTTATTTTTTTATTGCTCTTTACTGTGTCAAAACCAGTCTGTTTAATTCTAAGGTTCTCTCTTTCTGTCATTTGTTCAGGTATACCGTGACGCAGTCGGAGCTGTTGGCTCTGCTGTGCCGTATAGCTGATGAGCTGTTATTCAGACAGATTGTCTGGCTGAAGCGTTTACCCTTCTACAATGATCTGTCCATCAAAGACTGCACTCGTTTACTGGGGGCTTCCTGGCATCAGCTCATCCTGCTCTCCTCGCTCACGGTGCACAGCGGACAGATACTGGGAGAACTGGCCAACATCACACACCAGTACACACCGTCCAGCCTGACACTACAGGGGTATGAACGATAATGATCAGTAATGCACAGTAACTCCGCCCACCATGAAATCTCATTGGTCCAAAATATCTATGCATACATGTGTGTATGCAGGTTTGGTGAGGATGCTATGGAGGTCATGGAGAGTTTAAATTTTCTCTTCCGTAAGTTTCATCAACTAAATATCAGCAATGAGGAGTACAGCTGCTTAAAGACCATCACCCTGCTCAATCAAGGTAACACGCACAGACACTAACTGAGATCTTTGTGGCCATAGCAGATGTGTGTAATTTGAGTGTGTGTGTGTGTGTTGCAGATATGGCAGGTTTGTGCAACACATCCACGCTGGAACAGTTAAGCGAACGTTACTGGTCCGTGTGTCGTGACCTGACAGAACGACTCCACCCTCGCCGACCCAAACGCTTCTCTGAAATCATCACCTGCCTTTCTGAAATACGCCACACCTCAGGTGTGTATTTGTGTAATACTGGAGGGAGATTACGGGAGAGAGTGAATGAACGCAAAAAGATGTTTTTTTTTTCTTAAATTGTTCAAAATAGAAATTATAAATAGAAATGTATATAAAGTATAGTATATAAATAGAAATGAATACTTTATTCAGCAAGGATGCATTAAATTGATCAGAAGTGACAGTAATGACATTTATAATGTTACAAAAGATTTATTTTTTTTAAATAAAATGTTTAATAAAAAGATAACAAAAAAAAATATATCACAGTTTTGCACAACTTTTCAACAAACGAGCAGCAAATCAGCATATTAGAATGATTTCTGAAGGATCATGTTACACTGAAGACTGGAGTAATGATGCTGAAAATTCAGCTTTGTATCACAGAAATAAATTACATTTTAAAGGGGTCATATGATGTTGCTAAAAAGAACATTATTTGGTGTAACGAAATGTGTTTATGCGGTTTAAAGTTAAAAAAACATTATTTTCCACATACTGTACATTGTTTCTCCTCTATGCCTCGCCTTTCTGAAACGCGTCGATTTTTACAAAGCTCATCGGTCTGAAAAGCGAGGTGCGCTCTGATTGGCCAGCTATCCAGTGCGTTGTGATTGGCCAAATACCTCAAGCGTGTGACGGAAATGTTACGCCCCTTACCATACTGTGATGCCGTGTCCCGGCCGGAGCGACGAGACAAAAACATTAAAACCCATTATAAACGAGGCATTTGTTGCATCCAGCGGGGACATAATTATGGATTATAATGACTCATACTGTCTTTTTACG
>NW_015657293.1:1342003-1380864 GCF_001515625.1 Sinocyclocheilus rhinocerous
AACTTTTATAAAGAATATCTCTTTGGATTTGAGACTTTAGTCTTTGCAACTTTACAGATCTTCGTTATGCACCAAGAGCTTGTAACACTCCAAAGAGAAAGGAAAAATTTAAATTGCATCATATGACCCCTTTAAAATATATTCAAATAGAAAACTGTTACTTTAAACTGCAATAATATTCCACAGTATTACTGTTTTTACTGTATTTCTACTCCAATAAATGCAGCCTTGGTGAGCATAAGAGGCTTTTTTCGAAAACATTCAAATTTTTGAACAGTGTTGTGTTTTAAAGCAACAGTTCACTCAACTCAACCCCATTTTATTCCAAATCTTTTTGACTCTCACTGGCACACAAATGAAGATGTTCACTGCATAATTCCAGCATTTAGCGGAAAACCTAAAAACATTTTAGTCTCACATTAGGTTCGTTGCTGTACAGTATTTCAGACTTGGTGTGAAGTATTTCATAGAGATGCATTATTTCCTTTTAAAATCTCGTTGCTCATCTATTTGATGATGCTGTTTGAATATGCGACAGTTAGCCAATCAAAATGTACCTCTGCTAATGACGTCATTATTGGTTACAGGTAAGATGATGGCCTTTCCACTGGAGCAGCTCCCTCTGCTGTTTAAGGCAGTACTGTACTCCTGCACAACCAATCAAAACCCCTGGCTAACCAGCAGCTCCACCTCCAAGACATAAGCCACGCCTTCAACTAGCTGTTTTTATTTTTTTCCCCTAATGTATTTATTACATGACAAAGTTGAATGTAAAACTCTTGACAGATGTGTATGTGATTTTGAAGTAGCGATCTACCAAATTAAGATTTCAAGATGCCTGCAAAGATTACCTCAGGAGCATGACTTTTGAAGGAAAAAAACTCTTTGACCATTGTGTTAATGATCAAAATGAAAAGAAAAACCAGAAATGAACACACTGCAATCCATTGTTGAATTATGCAGCCTCTAGCTATGATATGAAATGTCCTTGTGTTGCAGGATGTCACTGATAAAATATGCCTGATAAAATAGTGAAGATGCCAAGGTGCTGAATTTCATTCAAAAAACAATGTTTCTTATTGAGATTATAGCTATATTTGAGCTATAGGGATTTAAATAGTCAAAATGATTATCCGCAGCTCACAAGTTTGAGTACCAAAGCTGAGTGTGCCACAATATACGTGCTGTTGACCAATAGTTTTTCAGGATGGAGACTTCCGGTAACGTTTGAGCCAGTCGCCGGGGTAACGAAATGCAATATGCACACTCTTTATCCCAGATGTGTGTGTGTGTGTGTGTTACATGTGTGATTTCCTCTCACATATGTCTTCAAGGAAGTGTGAATGTTCGAACAGGGTTTATGTGTTTGTATTTTGCCGTAGTTGTAGATTTGTTGGAAATGTTATTCCTCCTTTTAATGTTTTGTTCATTTTTACTCCTGTTTTTGAACATGTGCTTGAGCTGTTACCAGAGGAGCCGTTTCTCAGGAAGGTTGTTTTACCTGATGAGGGTTGTGTTTGATGGAGCATTCCAAATATTACTAAACATTGGAAGAATTTCATGTGGTTTTAACCTTCCATTCCTTCTTTGAAAGTTTACATATCTGTTTTTGCCGCAGCGCAGACAATGAGAGGGTAAAATATAGCGGCGCGCTTGCGTATAGCATGCGAGGGTCGCTCTGAAGAAGGGGGGTAATCATTTTCTTTGTGCACGCCATGATTCTCTCTGTTTTGTTACCATCTGAGGCCTTGAAGTGCCTGTATAGTTGATGACATAAAGACCGGGCGGCAAGAATACTGTGTTGCTCAGCTGTTTGTCTTTCTTGATATTCATTGTTCATCTGATTAGCATGGTATTTTTCTTCTCTGCGTTTGAATGTTTACAGCATTTAAAATTACATTGTACTTATTTTCGTTTCATAAAGAAGGCCTGATAAACATGTCTCTGTGTGTTGATTTATCATCAGTGTCTCTGTTTGATCTGCTCTATGGTGCTCTTGTGTTTTCCTGGCTCTGTGGCCTTGCAGATTTAGAGTAGCATGCTTAATGACTGTTTTTAGTCAATATGAATTCAGTTTAAGGCCATTTATGTGCTAAACGTTGACACATTTCACTAGTCGATACACACAGCACATTATAACAGGTCAAAATTATTGATGACTCATCCTGCACTACACAGATTTTTGTCCAATCAAATGGTCTCTAAAACAAGAATGCCCCTCCCCCAATACCACCTCCAGTCAAATAACATTAAAGCAAATGCTTATCACAATTGAAAAAAAGCTGCATTTTTGTTTTCAACAACAACTTTGTGAACATACTAATACAGGATTGGTCAGTAACATTTTAATATTAGTAAAGGATCAAGTGCTTTGATAAGTCATCTGTTGGCTTGCAACTAGCTAGTATACTTATGTCCTATACTGTGTTAGTGGATATATATAGGAAGGAACCACAGCCTGTATTTTTGTACAGTCAGTAAAACTCAATCAAAACAGACAAACTCAGCATTTGTTGTATGTCACATTTGTGAAAAATCCCAAAATGAATTTACTATTTAAAATTCAAATGCTTAATGCCACATACAATCATTATTCAACAGAAAACTTGCTGTTCCAGATGTAAAATTGGCATTCATTTTTGATTTTCAATGTTAATTTGCAAACCTTTGAAGACCAGCCTATACTGTGAGCTATGAGGTTGTTAGACAGTTGTACATGCTTTGTTGAAGACATCAGCCTGTATGTTTCAACTTATTTTTTAAATAATCATGTTTAACCATGGAATTCATGGTGAAAACAACATCATTTTGCACCAAAAGAACTCTAGAACTACCACTTCCATGAAGCACTGTGAATGATATAAACTATTTAAAATTTGTGTAGATATATTATATGCATATATATATATATATATATATATATCCACTGCTATATCCATCACAATGCTTCATGGGACAGTAGTTCTTCCACACATTAAAGCCACTCACTGTGCCTCTTATTTTTAAAAAAGACAAGTGCGCCAACATATAACGCCATTGCGTTACGGGCGTGCGTACGGGGTATCATAATAAAAGGCAAAACACCAAAAATAATTCTTTAAAACTATATTTGTGATTCACCTCATAGCTGGTTGGTTTGGTTTATGGCTTATAACTGGGGAAAAAATACTTCCAGAGCCAAGGCCGCTGAAAATGTGGGCAGGCAATTGCACTCTATTAGCATCATCACAGAAATGAAGTTATATTTGCATATAGAAAGGGAATAGTAGATAAATATTTATGTGGCTAAATACCCTGATGCAGAGACCCAGTCAATTAAAATGGATGAAGTAACTTTGCTCTCTGATACCACGGATTTCCTTAGAACTAGATATGGGTCTGATTTATCTTACCCCTTATATTATCTTCATGAATTGAAAATGAAGCCTAAGAAAAATTACAGGAAGACTGTCCATTGAGAGAAAAAAGTTTATTAATATAAATTGTGTAAATCTCAGATGTCAAAACTTGCAGATTTGCCTTTATGTGCTGAATATACAAGCCTGTTTTTGTCTCTTTTTGACTTGTGAGCAGAATTTTTGAGTGTCCACTTGAACTAATTTAGATGCCCATGACCTTGTTCACTTTTCATTCCGTTTTCTTTCCTCTGTCTCTCTCCTTTTCTCCATCACAATCTGTTATGATTGAGTAGTTTGGCAAAACCGGACAATACAACATATTTAGCAAACTTAGAGAGTCAGACATCCTGAATCATCATACTGTATAATAGAGTTCTATGTGAGTTCTAAGTGTAGATCCTGTTTCCGGTGTCAGGCTCTGCCCCTTCCTGTGGGAGTGCAAAAATTGTGATTGTTTTTAGCACAACTCTCCTCCTCTTCCTATTTCTCTCACTCCATTCTTGTAACTTAACTTCCTATTTCTCTTACTCCATTCTGAACTTAACTTATTTCCTACATCATCTCATATGAGATTTTGGTGACTGATTCTCTCTGTAAAAACTAGCTTTTACCAACTAGCCTACATGAAGTTTCATATCTTAAAAATATACGAAATTGATGGAGTCCCTGTAATTTCGCACTGTTTACATTAAACATTATAATACATTAAGTAGGCCTATTATGCTGAAGTATAGCCTATTATTTGTAAATATGTTTAAATATCCCTCAGCTCAACAGACCAGTAGTTAACTAAAATTCGTCTTACATTTTCAAAGGACAAACGTGCTTACATCGGGCAAATTTGTATGTTTACATGAAAATGCTCATATTAACTGGTTGATACTAGTTATGGACTCGTTATGTTGTGTCCTTATTAAGCGAAAATGCAGCTCTTAATTACGCGCGGCATTCCATAACTGCGCATGCGCGCAAATTAGCGCTTTTCCGAAAATGGATCTGTGGATGACAACAACTGTCCCAGAGCAAAACACTCCGTTTTTCCGCACTTTGTGAGAGCTACTCACAACAGTAATGACAACATTGACAGGTACAAGGCCAAATATTAACAGTTAGCCTTAATGTTTCCAAATGTTTGTGGAGTTTGACTGAGACGCAAATTAAAACGATAGTTTCAGATAGGTTATAGTTTCTTTTTTTTTTTTACCCTAAGGTTGTGTTAAAACGTTCAGCTTTATATAGCTTATAAAATCTATAGTTACCTAGCCAATAATTAAAACGATAGTTTCAGATAGGTTATAGTTTTTGTTTTTTTTACCCTAAGGTTGTGTTAAAACGTTCAGCTTTATATAGCTTATAAAATCTATAGTTACCTAGCCAAGAGTGAGTGTTTTTGTCGTTGTCAATAGCTTGTTGTTTGATTACGGTTTTCTAATGAATGAAAATGCAGAGCTTCTTCTATAAAATATAAACGTTTATATGTTTTTGAAAAGACTTTACCAACGAATTGTTTCCTCAACAGCCATTGTTCATTTCCTGCAACTTATTTCAAATCTAATATTTTATTATGTGATTCTGCTACATGCATAGATAGAGAAGGAACAGTTTTGGTGGCAAACATGATGTTGCTGACTGCCACAAAAATATAATTTATTCCTACAGTTGGCCAACAGCTATATAGCCATCTTATCCGAATAAATAATTCTTCCTCTAATTATTAACAACAAAAAACATCACAGAAATGAAGTTATATTTGCATATAGAAAGGGAATAGTAGATAAATGTTTATGTGGCTAAATACCCTGATGCAGAGACCCAGTCAATTAAAATGGATGAAGTAACTTTGCTCTCTGATACCACGGATTTCCTTAGAACTAGATATGGGTCTGATTTATCTTACCCCTTATATTATCTTCATGAATTGAAAATGAAGCCTAAGAAAAATTACAGGAAGACTGTCCATTGAGAGAAAAAAGTTTATTAATATAAATTGTGTAAATCTCAGATGTCAAAACTTGCAGATTTGCCTTTATGTGCTGAATATACAAGCCTGTTTTTGTCTCTTTTTGACTTGTGAGCAGAATTTTTGAGTGTCCACTTGAACTAATTTAGATGCCCATGACCTTGTTCACTTTTCATTCCGTTTTCTTTCCTCTGTCTCTCTCCTTTTCTCCATCACAATCTGTTATGATTGAGTAGTTTGGCAAAACCGGACAATACAACATATTTAGCAAACTTAGAGAGTCAGACATCCTGAATCATCATACTGTATAATAGAGTTCTATGTGAGTTCTAAGTGTAGATCCTGTTTCCGGTGTCAGGCTCTGCCCCTTCCTGTGGGAGTGCAAAAATTGTGATTGTTTTTAGCACAACTCTCCTCCTCTTCCTATTTCTCTCACTCCATTCTTGTAACTTAACTTCCTATTTCTCTTACTCCATTCTGAACTTAACTTATTTCCTACATCATCTCATATGAGATTTTGGTGACTGATTCTCTCTGTAAAAACTAGCTTTTACCAACTAGCCTACATGAAGTTTCATATCTTAAAAATATACGAAATTGATGGAGTCCCTGTAATTTCGCACTGTTTACATTAAACATTATAATACATTAAGTAGGCCTATTATGCTGAAGTATAGCCTATTATTTGTAAATATGTTTAAATATCCCTCAGCTCAACAGACCAGTAGTTAACTAAAATTCGTCTTACATTTTCAAAGGACAAACGTGCTTACATCGGGCAAATTTGTATGTTTACATGAAAATGCTCATATTAACTGGTTGATACTAGTTATGGACTCGTTATGTTGTGTCCTTATTAAGCGAAAATGCAGCTCTTAATTACGCGCGGCATTCCATAACTGCGCATGCGCGCAAATTAGCGCTTTTCCGAAAATGGATCTGTGGATGACAACAACTGTCCCAGAGCAAAACACTCCGTTTTTCCGCACTTTGTGAGAGCTACTCACAACAGTAATGACAACATTGACAGGTACAAGGCCAAATATTAACAGTTAGCCTTAATGTTTCCAAATGTTTGTGGAGTTTGACTGAGACGCAAATTAAAACGATAGTTTCAGATAGGTTATAGTTTCTTTTTTTTTTTTACCCTAAGGTTGTGTTAAAACGTTCAGCTTTATATAGCTTATAAAATCTATAGTTACCTAGCCAAGAGTGAGTGTTTTTGTCGTTGTCAATAGCTTGTTGTTTGATTACGGTTTTCTAATGAATGAAAATGCAGAGCTTCTTCTATAAAATATAAACGTTTATATGTTTTTGAAAAGACTTTACCAACGAATTGTTTCCTCAACAGCCATTGTTCATTTCCTGCAACTTATTTCAAATCTAATATTTTATTATGTGATTCTGCTACATGCATAGATAGAGAAGGAACAGTTTTGGTGGCAAACATGATGTTGCTGACTGCCACAAAAATATAATTTATTCCTACAGTTGGCCAACAGCTATATAGCCATCTTATCCGAATAAATAATTCTTCCTCTAATTATTAACAACAAAAAAACGATTTATTGAACATTAATGAACATGATATTGCCTTTGCAGCTAATTTGGTGGCAATAGATTATTCTGTCTGTGAGTTACAGTGATTTTTACTACATATAAGGCTTTTAATTAACCACAGTAAAAATCACTGTAACACATGGCCTCTTATGGCTTATTGTTTTAGTCTACTGAACAGGGAACCAGAACAGCTCATTAGCTAATGCTAAACATCTCTCTTTCATAAATAACACATTTTTGTCATCTGTGTTAAACACACATATGCAGTCTCACAGGTTCACTCTGACATGAGTCATTTTATCTGAGCTGAACGTTCAAAATACTCCTGATGGCTCAGATAAGAAACTAAAACACACAGAGACCTTCACACACTAAACACTCCTGATACACACACAGGCACACGTGGCTGTTTTAATAAGGCCCCCAGTCAGAGTTAGTTATATGGCTTGCTGTTTTTTTTTGTATGTGAATAAGAGCGTTTAAAATAATCTGTGTAACATGCTCAAGGTTTCGAGGGTCTCGGGGGGGAAGCATTTTTACGTCATTGCAGCACAGCGCTCAGGGCCGATGGCAATGCCCAATGCCACACTCACAAACACACATACCACATACAAATACATCTATCTATCTATCTATCTATCTATCTATCATCTTCTACAAATGATGTGGAAATCTCTAAATGCGCTGTCTTTATTCAAGTCAAAAATGTTATTCATTGTGTGTGAATTAACCTGACTACAATAGGTTACATAAACAAAAACCAAGAAATTTATAAGGGTCAGATCGAATATTCAGTTTTCACTCAGCATTCTTTGAATATAAAAGGAAGCGTAAGTCTTTCAATTTGTGACGCATACATGATGGACAGACACAATCCTGCTGTTAAAGACCTACATACTTAACACACTTGACATGTGTAAGTGTGTGTATTTGAGAAACAATCTTCAGAAGTGTGGTGTAGAGAAAGTGTGTGCGGGTGAAGGACAGATAAGAGGAGAGACCACCATGTTCACACACACACACACACACACACACACACACACACACACCCCATGTTGAGACATTTTCTTACACTTCAACACACAAGCACACTACAGCAACAGTGTTTATATAAACCATTATATACAAGGTTAGGAATAATAATTTTTATACAAGCTGTCAATTAACTAATCTCACTTTTAACGAAGTGCACTTAAGATGTAAAGTGTGGCCAGTATGAAAGCGAATATTGTTTATTGATTTTTTTTCTTAATTCTCATTCTTATTCTTTCCCCCCTTCTTCAGTTCATCTTTTATCCCAGAATATAATTTTATTCA
Source organism: Sinocyclocheilus rhinocerous (assembly GCF_001515625.1). NCBI lineage: Eukaryota > Metazoa > Chordata > Actinopteri > Cypriniformes > Cyprinidae > Sinocyclocheilus > Sinocyclocheilus rhinocerous. The sequence continues at coordinate 1,350,239 of NW_015657293.1, forward strand.
ACTATAGTTGAATAATTGACATGTTGGTGGAAAGGCCACGAAGGTCAAAGACTACAAAGACTCTTTTCAATCTCTTCTTTTCTCCCCTTTCTCTTTTAAAAATAAAATCAGGTGCAATGTTGAGGTCTTATGTGAGCTAGAGATGACAACTCCATTGGATGTTCGGGGTTTTGACCTTGCCAGAATCCTTTTGTTGAACCGCACAAAATCTCTTTTTGTCATTTAAGCTGTTGTTAAATTTTTCTGGGACAATATTTTGATGGACAGATCGTAGATAAAAATCACACACACACACCCCATGTTGAGACATTTTCTTACACTTCAACACACAAGCACACTACAGCAACAGTGTTTATATAAACCATTATATACAAGGTTAGGAATAATAATTTTTATACAAGCTGTCAATTAACTAATCTCACTTTTAACGAAGTGCACTTAAGATGTAAAGTGTGGCCAGTATGAAAGCGAATATTGTTTATTGATTTTTTTTCTTAATTCTCATTCTTATTCTTTCCCCCCTTCTTCAGTTCATCTTTTATCCCAGAATATAATTTTATTCAACTATAGTTGAATAATTGACATGTTGGTGGAAAGGCCACGAAGGTCAAAGACTACAAAGACTCTTTTCAATCTCTTCTTTTCTCCCCTTTCTCTTTTAAAAATAAAATCAGGTGCAATGTTGAGGTCTTATGTGAACTAGAGATGACAACTCCATTGGATATTCGGGGTTTTGACCTTGCCAGAATCCTTTTGTTGAACCGCACAAAATCTCGTTTTGTCATATAAATATTTAATACTTTTTTGCTATTCTTTAATTAATTTATTGACTATTTATTTAGAATTTATTATTATTTCGTTTAAACAGCACCTTCAGCGGTGTTAGTACAGCGGTGATTTTTATTTATGCTGGGTTATTGTTTCCATGTTTTGGGAGGGGAATATATTTTGGCTGACAAAAGGAAGTCAAGAACAGGGAAACAAAGCTTAAATTTTTCTGGGACAATATTTTGATGGACAGATCGTAGATAAAAATATCTATCTGAGACAGACATTCATCATGTCAGTGAATATGAACCATGTGTTGTACAATAAGGAAAGTACAATAATAACTATTCTTTCAAGCTTTTTGTTAATATTTTCTTAGATTTAGTCTTTAGGTGCAGTTGGTGGTGTGTCTTACATTTATATTTTTTATGTGATATAAATAATAAATGTGATATAAATAATAAATGGCTAATATGATAATATTGATCATTTTATATTAAGATATCTATCTATCTATCTATCTATATATCTGTCTATCTATCTATCTATCTATCTATATATCATCTATCTATTTTTGTGTGATGATAAATGGCTATGATAATATTTATAGTTTTATATTATGAGATAGATAGATAGATAGATAGATAGATAGATATTCTATACCACTAAACACTATAGTAAATTAAATTATGACAAAGCAAAGCATTTTTTGGTTCTATGATATCAAATATTTGGGTGTGGCTAATATTTATATATTAAATAATAATAATAATAATAATAATGTGCAAAACACAATAATGTAGAATTATAATGATTTTATCATATAGCATATAAAATATAAATATTATACTAATATATATTCAGCGGTGTTAGTACAGCGGTGATTTTTATTTATGCTGGGTTATTGTTTCCATGTTTTGGGAGGGGAATATATTTTGGCTGACAAAAGGAAGTCAAGAACAGGGAAACAAAGCTTAAGAATTTCAGGCCTAGTTGAAACAATTAGCCTTGCTGTCAGATTCATATGATTATTTCTATCAAACGCCGACATATGACCTATGTGTTAGTTCGGATATTGTTCTGGCACTCACCCTCTGATCTGTGCTACTCAAATGTTTTCCAGAAGTGTATTAATTAATATGCTAATGAGACATTTAAGCGTGCCCGTCAGCTATTGTATTTATTGTGAGCAAACACATGTTCCACGTGCCTTTGATAGAGACTGAGAGCGCGAGGGAGCGCACGCGCTCACGAGAGGTCTCCAGCACCTCCGCACGTTGTCTTTCACCTTCTTTATTGATAAAGTAGCACAATGACTGATGGGAAATGCGCCATATGGAGACACTCTTGTGCACGAGTCACAGAATGACAGATTCTTTTGTGCGTGTGAGCGTGTGTGTGCGACTAGAAATCCAATACCGATTGCTTCATTAAAAGAAATTAAAAAGTCAATAATTGATGCTGTTAATGGCTGCGCAGGACGATTTGATGCAGTGTGAAAACATGCAAATATACGGCTGTGTGTGTGTTTGTGTGTGTTTATAGGCTACGTCATTCAAGGGACACTTTGACTGTGTCATATTAAAATGCAACTTTCTCTTTTGATAATTACTAAATATGATAAATGTTAAATAACGGCAATTCTGAGCTTTGATTTTTCTGACACCATCACTAATCAATTTCATTTTATATTAAACAAAATCCTCTTCCACAGATTAAATCGAAATATTTCACTTGTGAATCCGTTTATGAAAAGGTACATTCTTGCTCACAATAATTCAGTGATACTTTACAGTCTTTGAAATGGGTGTCTATATTTCGGCTAGTTTTCTTATTTTTTGTTTACATGTTATTCTTGTAATTATCTTCTACAGCTCGAAGAAAAGGAAACACTTACCGAGATTTATTAGTCGAGTATGTTTGTGATGAAGATGATGGTGTTGGAAGACAATCGTGCAGTTGTTGGACCAATCAGATCTCAGTGGGAGAAAAAGTACCTACGTAAAATAGGCCTAGTAGTTAATTTTTTTATTTAGTCTATAAATGAATTAAATTAAGGTTACATTAAGATGTGAAAGTGGTATTTGTGCAAATATTGTTAATTTGTATTCCTCACTCAGAAAAAAAAGGTACAAAAGCTGTCACTGCAGTAGGCCTACATTTTTAAAAGGTACACTTTTGTACCTTTTTCAAGTGCATATTAGTAGTCTACAATTAAAAGGACATATTTGTAGGCCTACCTAAAGTTTAAATATTAGTACCTAAATGGTACATAATTAGCAACTTTAGAAAAGGTACCGGCACAGTGACCGCTTTTGTACCTTTTTTCTTAAAATAAAAATCAGCTATATGCATATTAACAAAAATAAAAATAGGTCGGTCGATTTGAAAACAAAGCTGTATATATTTTTAATCATAAAATGAGTTTATTCGAAGCAATCGTTTGGAAACTGTTGTCTCCTCCCCATCCTCAGTACCTGTTGCAGATAGGCGCTTCTTCCTGTCGCTCATTGACTGTTTTGTATGTGTGTGTGTGTGTGTGTGTGTGTGTGTGTGTGTGTGTGTGTGTGTGTGTGTGTGTGAGAATATGAGGGCATGTCTACTGTGTGAACGCACGAGGCCAAACACTAAAGAGCTGCTGCCCTCGCGCTGTCCTCGCTCACATCACGCGGGTTTTACCGGGGAAACACTCACGCACTGAACCGGCAGGATCGCGTAGTGTCGCGGCTCTGGTGATTAAATTCCTCGCGCAGAGATCAGCAGCACTGAAGCACCGCAGAGGAGCAGAGAGTCACTGACAGGTAACGGTTGCCTTTCACGTCAACATCACATCCTTTCGTTTCAGTCATTTGGACCTATTTGCATTTCAACCATAGAATGATTATTCTATTAATAAACTTTAATAATTTTATACCACATAATCAGGTTCATGACAAATAGCTGCGATATACTGATAGGCCTTTTTAACAAAATAATACAAATAGGCACATGGTAGTATTAGTTCTTAAATGACAACGCTGTAATATTTTCTCGCTTACTTGATGTAAGGTGATTTTATAAACATTTATTGTGAAAAAATGTATTGTTAAAACTCACAAAAAATGCAATTCTAAAATGTCAACGATGCCAATGTTTTTTTTTTTTAAATCTTTAAATGCACTTAGATTTGTCAATGGCAGGAATGTAAATAGCCTGCTTACTCACTGAAAAAAAATGGTGTAGAAAATTTTTACTCAGAAATTGCTAGTTAATTTCACAAATAAATAAAAAACGGCAAGTAATAACGCTGAATTTAACGCGAAATTTTGAAGCAGAAATACTAGTAGTCTATAGTCAGTATTTTCTTGTAAAACACTTGTATTTACAGCTTCTAAAAATAATGTTTACAGTGTATATCGGTGAATATATTGAATGTGATCATTTAAAGGCCTTATTATAGAATTCGTTTTCATATCATATTAAAATAAAGGTTGCGTCTATAGCGTCAGCAAGGGTTTTAGGCTACTATTTGGTGGATCAATATATATATATAGCCTATATATATTTTTTCATTCTTTCTCTTTTTATTTTTATTATTATTATTTCTAGAAAACCTTCAATGTTATAGTGCGTTTCAAACAACCCAGAAAATCATATGTAATAGCAAGAAGCATAAACAGCGTTTTCGATCAGAAGATTGTTTGCTGAAGCACTGAAGAAGCGCTGTTTTCGAGGTGTGTGTTCATATGTTTGTGCGCAGGCGCTCGGCGGGGCGGAATGGACTACAGTTATGATACGGACCTGGAAGAGTTGTGTCCGGTGTGTGGGGATAAAGTTTCTGGCTATCATTATGGTTTATTAACCTGCGAGAGCTGCAAGGTATTAAATCAGAAGGTTTAAATATAGCCTCCTGTCAAATGTTTTCAGTAACCTCAAATCTGTCTGATGTGATGACATTAATCTAAATGAACAGGTTTTAAGTATAAGAAGAATTTTTTCTTAATCTAAATGTTTAATATGTTTATCCTGAATAATGTAATAAGCCTATGACTGAATCAGCCTGGCTACCTTAGCAAAGTAGGCTGTTTTTAAGGGTCAGATCAAGTAGAAACAGCTATTTTAGCTGACAAATGCACATCACATAAAGGGTTAGACATTTTTGTCGATATATTAGATATTAAATAAATAATATTTCGATGTTGCAGTCACTTCGAACAAATCACGTAGCCTGTTTATTCATTTTAAAGTCACTTTGGCAATTTATCTATAGATAAATTATGCTGTAGAATTGATCATTTTAAGTATTTCTTTTCTTTTCTTCTTTCTTGTCGAGTGGTAACATTATTGTCTCCCTTCATTTTAAAGGGTTTCTTTAAGAGGACCGTACAGAATAACAAACGGTACACATGTGCTGAGAGTCAGGACTGTAATATCGATAAAACCCAGAGGAAACGCTGTCCGTTCTGCCGCTTCCAGAAATGTCTGAACGTCGGGATGCGGCTGGAAGGTGAGCGAAATATGCTTCATCTCATATTTAATCTCAAATTCAGTTCGGTATAGACAACTGCATAAATCTGAAATTCATAAAGGATACTTGGAGATCAAATAATAATAAATTATTTAAATGATTAGGCTACAATTGAAAATATTTTATTGTAAACATCACATTTTTTATTTTTTAGATCTGTTTGTTTTTATTATATTGATTAATTCCTCGTACATTTTTTGTTATCTTATCATTTATTATTAAAATCTGTATGTATATGGATAAAGGCAATCTTGTGACAGGATCTGTGTATTTCCTAATGGAAAAATTGGCTAAAAAACGATTAAATCATATTCCGTTAGGCAGGCCTATTAAAAAAAAAAAAACGAATAAGAATTAAAATTGCATTGCAGCCAGTTGATTCGTTTCACATGTAGATGTAGAATTAGAGAAAAAAGACGAGAAAAAATAAACAGTGAAGAAAAAAAAAATCGCCGTTCTTGTTGCAAGGTCGCTATTATCTGCAGGCACCTTTGCCTTACCGGCTGCGCGCGCTTTGCTTCTGGATCAAGGTTAAGTATTCATTTAAGCACAGCTCTATTTTTAATCAGTCAGGCTATAGAGGTATTTTTAACTAGTTCGTGAGTTAATAGAAGGACGAATTTTAGAGAAACGGACAAGAAGCAACATGTAACTGCTTGCAGAACACGATTCTTTTCTTCTAAAAAATAAACATTCCAATTAGAACCAAACACGGTTCTGCTACATACATGAAAAGAACCTTTTTTAAGTTCCACAAATATCTTTTTATTATTAATTTAATAATTTAAAAAAAAAACACTGATCTGAAGAATAATTTTTATTTATTTGACTGTAATTTTATATTATTGTATATAATATAAATATAATATAATACTCTTCATAATACATTTTATAATGCTTTTAAATTAATATAAAATACAGAACATGTAGCATACTGTTTTTTATTTTTATGACTTTTTATTTTGATTGATTATAATATTCAATTATAAAATACTTTTGTATAATACTGTTAAATATTAATATTAATATAAAATGTATTGTAATATGGTTTTTGTTTGTGCTCACAGCTGTCCGTGCTGATAGGATGCGAGGAGGGCGCAATAAATTTGGCCCCATGTACAAACGAGACCGGGCGTTAAAGCAGCAGAAGAAAGCTCTCATCCGGGCCAGCGGCTTAAAGATGGAAGCCACGCCCCCTTTGATGTCATCCCCTCAGCCTGACTACAGCTTCAGCACTGCTCTGTCCACCCCGGCTCCAAAAAACACCCACCCAAACATCGGCACCTCGGTGGCCCCTACAGATTACGAACGCAACCTCTACGCATCCAGTTCCCTGAGTTTATCCATCCCCATCCCGGCCCACACCCCTCTGCCAGCTCAGTACCCGGCGTATCCCACCCTGGCCAGCCACGCCATCAAATCCGAGTACCCCGACCACTACACAAGCTCAGAGCATTACACCTGCGCCAGCTCCCCAGAATCCGTTCCAGGCTACACGTACGTCGACCAGACCCCTCCGGGCTTAACGGTACCGCCACTGGTTCTGGAGTTTGTTCGCTGTGAGCAAGATGAGCTGCAGGTGCAAAGCAAGATAAGCGCTCACCTGGCCCACCTGCAGCAGGAACAGAACTCTCGGAGCGCGGCGGCCAATCAGGAACAGGACACACGTCTCGCTGCCAAACAGGAACGGCTCAGCACCTTCGGCCTGATGTGCCACATCGCCGATCAGACCCTCTTCTCTATAGTGGAGTGGGCGCGGAGCTGCATCTTCTTTAAGGAGCTCAAGGTAAGTGTGAACACGAGCAAAACTGAATTAAAGGGATAGTTCATCAAAACATGAAATTCTGCCATCATTTACTCCCCCTCATGTTGTTCCAAACCTGTATGAGTTTCTTTGTTGTGCTGAGCACAAAAAAATAAATATTTTGAAGAATGTTGAGTTGACGGTAGCCATTGACTTCAATAGTATGGAGAAAAATACTATTGAAGTCAATGGCTGCCGCCAACTGTAACCAAGTTCTTCAAAATATCTTTTGAGTTCAGCAGAAGAAATACATTTATACAGTTTTGGCACAAATTGAGGGTGAGTAAATTATGACGGAATTTTCATTTTTGGGTGAATTATCCCTTAAATAAAACCGCCTTGCATCATATTTGCTGAACATAATTTTGGGTTGCTGATTCAAAAAATATAGTCTGTTTTGCTCAAGCACGTCCCACTTTCTCACAATATTATGCGTTTTGTCACATGTTTGCTTTTAAGAATCATTTGTAAAGTGAAAAAGTCTTGTATTATCCCTAAATCACCAGAAAAACTGCCACAAAGATTCCTATCTTCCTGTAAACCAGGTTACAACTATTTGTTCAGTTCTCAGCCATTTTCCACGTGTGAATGATTTTGAAGACACTATCTATGCCTAATCCTGATTTCAAGCTCAGAGTTATGGCCAGCGACAAGAAAATGCAAACATGACCCAGAGGTTTTCTGCTAAATCTGTGGGTGTTTTGCATCCAAATGGTGACATAAAATTACAGATTTTGTGAGGGGGAAAAAAAGCTTATTTATTTGTATACTTGTGTTCATGTCAAGTTATTTGACATTAAATGGAGCATTTGAGGCAAATAGGGCAAAAAAAAATTTCAGTCATTTGCAGATGTTAAATGTTAAATTTTGAATACTTCCTTTTGTCATTTGAAACCTTCGAAAATTGTTGCTATTTTAATAAGTGCAAAGCTGATATATATATATATATATATATATATATATATATAATCTTAACTTTTTAATTCTTATTTTGTAAAAACTTTACTTGAATGAAGTTTTTATTGATATTTTTGAATCCAGTATCATCAGATTAAGTTAGGCCTTTTACACACACACACACACACACACACACACAATGTTTGCATGAACAGAGCGGATGCGGTTGGCATGATGAAATGATGCTGACATGGATGAACAGGAGTGTGTGTGTGTGTGTGTGTGTTTCCAGACGAACAGACCCAGCCTGCTGTGTTTGCTCTGGCTCACTGTCACGTTTATAATGGCTCTAGCATGCGGACAGTGATATCTGATGTGATTCAATCAACAGGTGTATTTGAGGAAATTATTATAGCCGTCTGGTAATTTTATGCATTATGTTTTGTAGCATAAATGGCACAAATAGCAGGAAACACTGCATTGTAATGATGGTTTGAGCTGGTGTTGAAGGAAAAGCCTGTGAATATTGATAATGATATTATTATAATCATTATAAGGCATGTTTTGTGCACATTTATATAAACTACCATTCAAAAGATTGGGGTTGATAAGATTTATTAATGTTTTTGAAGATAAGAAGTCTCTTTTGCTCACCACTTCTGGTTTTATTTGATCAAAAATACAGTAAAAACAGTAATATTGTAAAAAATAATGTTACAATTTTAAATAACAGTTTTTTTATTTTAATGTATTTTCAAATGTAATTTATTCCTGTGATGCAAAGCTGAATTTTCAGCATCATTACTCCAGTCTTCAGTGTCACATGATCCTTCAGAAATCAGACTAATTTGCTAATTTGCTGCTCAAGAAACATTTCTTATTATTATCAATGTTGAAAACAGTTGTGATGCTTAGTATATATTTTTTTTGTGTGGAAACAGTGATAAATTTCTTTCAGGATTCTTTGATGAATAGAAATTTAAAACAATCAGCATTTATTTGAAATAGAAATATTTTGCAACATTAAAAAATAGAATAGTCTCTACTGTCACTTTTGATTAATTGAATGCATCCTTGCTAAATAAAACTATGAATTTCTTTAAAAAACAAATCTTACTGACCCCAAACTCTATTTTTTGATAATTAATACTGGATACTGAACTGAATTCATTTAATAGCAATTTTGCAATTATCACAAGATTATTAAAACTGTACAATTTTCATGAATCTTGCATTAATACATTCTGACTTGAAGAGGCGTCATCTTTTGCATATTTCAACAGGAAGTCTGGATTTACTGTTAATCCGAAATGCTGAGATATATTTAAGATTCATTTACAAAGGCTCATTAACTTTATCAGAACAATCTTAAATTGAGAGCTCCTGCTATATTGTGCCCATTATAACCTGTGGCATTGAGGGGTCTTTAAGGGGGTTTTGGTGGTCCTGAAGAGCTCTTTAAATAAACTCAAGAGTGTTTGTTGTCTTAGAGGAAATAGAGGATGCACTCCTTTTCTTTTGTCCATTCTGAGCTGCTGTCGCTTTCTGTTGTGTTTCCAAACCCTGCTGACAATGCGGCATAAACACAATCACACGTTACAACATTTCAATCACACGCACAATTTAATACTGGCTGTTATTCACACACACACACACACACATACACACACACACACATACACACACACACACATACACACACACACACATACACACACACACACATACACACACACACACATACACACACACACACATACACACACACACACATGGACAATGATACTCTGTGAAATCGCACACACATAACAGAATAACCTTCTCAACACACACACACACACACACACAAATAGAGATAAAATGGAGGTAGGAAACAGAGGCTTAGAAAACAATAGGAAGGCCAACGTAAAATCTGAAAGATTATTATTAAAATCTGAAGAAGAAAAAAACAGAGAGTGAATGAAAACATGGAATTATTGCATTGAAATAGCAGCAATAAATCACAATACATTTTTAGTTTTAAATAAAAATACAAGACACATGATAGTCGCTTCTGAATTTGATTTAAAACAATTGTTAGTGTCTGCAACAAATAGAACTAAATCTTTTACTTGATGTTCTTCATTTTTAGTGCAAACACTGCAATTTCCAGTCCTTTACTTCTCAGTACCTCTCTCTGTGTGTGTGTGTGTGTGTATGTGTGTGTGTGTGTGTATGTGTGTGTGGGGGTTTAGCAACAGCATTCCTCTCCAGATAAGGGGAGAATGTGAATGCTGCAGTGTTCGTGTGTTCAGTCTGCCTGAAAATTTTTCTTATTCAACAAGTCTCACTCTTTTTAATTCATCAGATTCCTCCGGAAAATAGTTGTTATACTCAGCTGACTATTATTCACTCCTGAAAGATTCCAGTTAGAAGCAAAGTAGTTTTTATATTCTGATGTAATAAGAAAACCTTTTTACATTCCACTGAAATATTTTATTTTATAGTTCTTTAGAAACCCGCTGATCTGAGGAACCTAAAGAACTTTTTTCATCTCCATAGGACCCAATGAAAAGAACATTTTTTGCCAAACCTAAGAACCATCGAAGAATCTTTTATTTTAAGAGTGTTGATATTTTTATTGTCATTGATTTATACCAGTAAAATCAATATTAACCTCTGCTTTTCAATTCTTTCTAGACAGTAAATGCATCTACTGTCAATGTTTAGTCTGAGCATTTAATTCATATTTATTTTGTTAATTTAAAATGCAGTAAATATGCTTCTCTGGTCCATCAGTTTGATTTAGTCTGCCACCTACAGGTCTGGAGATCATGTTTCTGGCTCAGAGAATGAATAACACAGGTTCATCTAGCTAACATGATTGTCCAGAATTATTGTCTTTAACCATTTGCAACATGCTGTTATTAGGCAAAATACACAGATTTAAATGGACATTCCGTGTTTTAGAATATTGGTGTATTTTTGGCCTGTTCTGTGATGCTATTCTGAAGAGGCTTCATAATAATTCCTTATTTAACAAAAAAAAAAAAAAAATAAAAAAGCTGTGCAGGGTTATCATCAAACTAAAATTATAACCATAAAAAAATGAAACAAAGTAAACGTAAACTGAAATAAAATATAAAACAAGCTTATTTTATTTCAGCTTTATTTTCATTTAGTTTTACTAAAATAAATAAAAAAATAAAATAAAAATCCAAAATTAATAGCTGAAAGAATGAATAAACTAAAACTAATACAAATAAATAAAAATAAATAATTAATAAAAAAAATGACAAAAACACACAACAAAATTTTAAAAAAGTCTAAAATTTCTAAAAATACAATAAAATACCCCCCCCCCCAGAAGTACACTCTCAGAAGAAAATTAACAAAAGCTGTCACTGGGCCGATATCCTTTCAAAAAGGTACTATTATGTAACTTTAAGATGCTAATGTGCATCATTTAGAGGTAAATAAGGTACAAAGGTGTATGTTTTGAAAAAGTACCAGCTTTTTACCTTTTGTTCTGAAAGGGTACAGTCATCATGGTATCAGTTAGTAATACCATAGTACTTTGATATATATGCCTATTCCAAAATACCATATTCACAAAAGCTTTAGTGATCCCATGGTATGTTTTGTAAGTGACATGACATACTGACTGACTGTAATAAAGCCACTGAGGCAGGATGCTGCAGTATTAATACCATCATCACTTCCTCTGTCTGTGCTGATGGATTGTTTCCACTTCACACTATTACCTGAACAGGTGTGTTCACACACACATGTCACACCCATACATACGCCGGATGTGAACCCTCTGAAGACAAACATATACAGTGTGTGTCTTGACAGTTTGAAAGATGAAGTACACTCTCAGAAGAAAATTAACAAAAGCTGTCACTGGGCCGATATCCTTTCAAAAAGGTACTATTATGTAACTTTAAGATGCTAATGTGCATCATTTAGAGGTAAATAAGGTACAAAGGTGTATGTTTTGAAAAAGTACCAGCTTTTTACCTTTTGTTCTGAAAGGGTACAGTCATCATGGTATCAGTTAGTAATACCATAGTACTTTGATATATATGCCTATTCCAAAATACCATATTCACAAAAGCTTTAGTGATCCCATGGTATGTTTTGTAAGTGACATGACATACTGACTGACTGTAATAAAGCCACTGAGGCAGGATGCTGCAGTATTAATACCATCATCACTTCCTCTGTCTGTGCTGATGGATTGTTTCCACTTCACACTATTACCTGAACAGGTGTGTTCACACACACATGTCACACCCATACATACGCCGGATGTGAACCCTCTGAAGACAAACATATACAGTGTGTGTCTTGACAGTTTGAAAGATGTTTAGGATGGTTTGTGTGCATCTCAATCTACAACCAGTCTCTCTAGTGGTGTTCAGTAAAGCATACTACCATACTTGCAGACAGTGTGTAGAATGCATTTTTGTGTGTGTGTGTGTGTGTGTGTGTGTAATACACTGATGATTTCAAAAGTTTGGGGTTTCTTATTTTTTAATGTTTCTGGGTCTTTTAGATTGATTAAGGCAGCATTTATTAATACAGAAAAATACAGTAAAATCAATAATATTTAAAAATATTATTACAGTTTCAAATAACAGTTTTATTTTTGAATATATTTTAAAATGTAATTTATTCCTGTGATGCAAAGCTGAATTTTCTGCATCATTTTCAATCTTCAGTGTCACACGATCCTCCAGAAATCATTCGAATATGCTGATTTTCTGCTTAAGATTTTTTATTATTATTATTAGCATCAGTGTTGAAAATAGTTGTGCTGCTTTATATATTTGTGGAAACCATGATATTCTTCATGATTTTTTTCAGCATTATTTGATGAATGGAAAGTTCAAAGAACAGCATTTAAAAAAAAAAAAAAGAAATCTTTTGTAACCCTATAAATGCCTTTATTGTCACTTTTGATCAGTTTCGTCAAGTGTCCTTGATTAATAAAAGTATTAATTTCTAAATAAATAAACCTGACCCTCAACTGACATTAACAGTTTGATAATTAAACCTGCCATGATTTTTAACATTTCCTTCAAGATTTACTTCAGAACCGGCAAAGACATTCGAACACACACACACACACACACACACACACACACACACACAAACACACACAAAAGTATGTCATGAAAAATATATATTTTAAATGAATGACAGATACTTCTCAATTTAAACTTGAAGCCATGTGAAAAAAGCAGCATATTAACATTTGCATATTGTCTGTTATTGCAACATGCATTCTATTTATAATATTTTAAAGTCAACAAGAAATTAAAATTGACCATGTTAATTTTCTTGATGCATGTTTCTGGTTATATTTTAATAATTTATTTGATCATGTTATTACATGGGCATGTCATTACACACACACACACACACACACTCATATATATATATATATATATATATATATATATATATATATATATATATATATATATATATATATATATATATATATATATATATATATATATATATATATATATATATATATACACACACACATATATACACACATATGCATGCATATATATATATATATATATATATATATATGCATGCATATGTGTGTGTGTGTATACACACACAGAAGTAAATGTCTATATTGAGCAGTAATATAATATATAGTGTAAACAGTAAACAGCTATATTGAGCAGTGAGCAGTACACTAAAACTGTAGCTTTTTCTAAATGTATTCTAAATGTAGCTTCTGTCCTCTGTGGTCTGTTTGTGAGTTTTACTTCCACATTCACACAGCTGGACATTTGTGTCCTTCTGGGTCAAAATCTCAAATTCCTGCAACACAAAAAGAGGCGGGTTTATTCAGCAAAGATAAAACGGAGAGAGAAATAGCAGCAAGAATAAAGCCTGTGTTGTAGAAGTCTGGGGCAGCGGGCAGGTATTATCGCCGATAAATGAGGGTTACAAAATATATAAAGCGCTGACAGGGAAGTGTTGTGGCGTTCAAGTGTGGTTGTGAATGTGTGCGCGTCTGTGTGTGATTTCAGAGTCAACAGCTACTGCTGAGAAATGGACAAGGGTCTTGTTTTACTCATAATCTTTTCAGAGCAAAGCTTTTTCTCTGTCCCATATAATAGCCCACACTGGGGTGCCAAGGGCATCTGACACTCTCCAAAAGCGGCCTCACACAGCACTTATGGTGATGCTGCCGAGGACACGCTGATAGATGCTAGTATGCTAGTAATGGTAGTAAGTCGCAGGTTCAGTATTCAAAAGGGAAGTTTGTTTTTCTGAAAGTCCTTACTGTAGCACTTAGTATTATTGATTGATTTTGTTTATTTATTTTCTTTAGGCTTTTTGTCACTTTAATTGATAAACCTTTTTTTCTTTACCTGTTTTTTCTTGTGAAAGTCATGTGGAAATAATGTAGCTATTAAAGGAATAGTTCAGTCACAAATACATTTGCTGAAAATGTACTCACCCTCAGGCCATCCAAGATGTAGATAAGTTTGTTTCTTCATCGAAACAAGAAATTTGCTCACCAATGCAGTGAATGGGTGCCGTCAGAATGAGAGTCCAAACAGCTGATAAAAACATCACAATAATCCATAAGTAATCCACACCATTCCAGCCCATCAGTTAACATCTTGCGAAGTGAAAAAATGTGTTTGAATGAAACAAATCCAACTTCGAACCATTGCTACCAGACAAAATATGAGTGTTTTATTCATAATAACGCTTCTTTCAGTGAAAATGTCCACCCCTTGTTGTCCTCTCACATCAAAATCAATTAATTTAGAATTGTTTTAGACAGTTTTTTTTTGCTTGGTCTGTGCGTATTTTTCTCCTGATTCAGATGAGACCACTTTTTCACTGGAGAAAGCAATATTATAAATTATAGCAAATATTGATAGACTTATTATAATATGATAGATTTGTTCCTTACAAACACTATTTTTTGCTGTTGATTGATGGACTGGAGTGGTGTGGATTACTTGTGGATTATTGTGATGTTTTTATCAGCTGTTTGGACTCTCATTCTGACGGCACCCATTCACTGCAGAGGATCCACTGATGCAATGTTGAATTCGTCCAATCTGTTCTGATGAAGAAACAAACTCATCTAAATCTTGAATGGCCTGAGGGTGAGGAAATTTTCAGCAAATTTCTGGGTGAACTATTCCTTTAATGTTTACATATGGTACATTGTTTCATATTATTTTCTTACTCATTTTTATTTATTTATTTATTTGCTGAATTATTTGCATTCCAAATACAGTTTTAATGAGAATGATGCTTCTGGGTGACTAGTTTAGGACTAGGAAATATGGGCATTTTAACGCTGTTAAACGCTCCCCTGATTATCTATCATTTACAATGCGTCATTTTGTGCTGTTTTCAGAGAGTACATTCTGGTTGTCCAGTTTTGCGGTAGCACTTGAAATGTTGTTGTAACGTTATTTCTGAACTTATGAGCACTTTCATGCTATCGGCTGATCGTACCTTGATTCTCCACAGTAATGGCTAGCATTGCTAACAATAGTTTGCAGCAGGTTCATGCACTTCAAGTCAAATAAAACCGTGTTTCTATGTTTATTCATGAAAGCAGCTTTAAATGCAGAAAGGTTTTTTCTTTTCAAGATTGAAATGACTTGTTTCAAAAGAGCTTTAGTCTGAAGCTTTTTCTTTAACTATCATCAAAACATTCACTAGCTTTAGCTACTTCAAATAAGCTAGCATTACTTTTTATTCGTTTTTTTTTTCAAACGACAAGGATAAAGGATAGATAAAAAATGAAAATATCACCATTTACTTACCCTCATGTCATTTCAAACCCATATGTGTTTATTTCTCATTTGCATTTTGAGTGAACTATATTTGATTTTGATTTTTAATGACACTAGTTGCTTGCGACTAGTAATCAGCTGATTACATAACTACAAAAAATGAGTTCTTTAGATTTGAAATGATGAATGGTGAAGTGGTATTTAATAACATTCACCTCAGTATTGCTTTCCTCCATTTGCATAGAAAGCTTTGCATGTGTGTTTTTGTCGATCGTGTGGCACATCGTGTACCTGCGTATCTACAGCAACAGCCAGACTCCAGCTTCCTTCACTGTGTGCAGAATGTGCCGTACCATCTCTCGTCATGGCAACAGGAGCGTGGCATAAAGGGAGTGATAGAGCTGCCGTCCAATTCTATGCGCTTTAAAAAATAACAAGTGCGTTCCTGCTGCAATTAACTGTTACGCCCCGAGAGGGTCCTGAGGGGGTCACGAATCTAGTATGCAACAGTGAGCTGAAAGTTGTTTCTGTAGAATTATATCATCCACATAATTGGCAATTTTCAATTCAATTCCACCTGCTAAATTGGAGTGTGAATACGCACAATAGCGGCCGGCTATTGAATGAAGACTGAATCACATCTCTGCTAACCTGAATGATGGTTCAGTCCATTCTGTTCCATTTTTATACAGTAACTCAATGCTATTGTGTTGGCGGTAGAAAACTTGCAGCTCTCTGGAAATTTTGTGTGGGTGAGGCTCCTTTTAAACGCGTCTGAATGTACTGTATGTTTGTAGCACAATGACCTATTCACATTGTATTGCACCGAATATGAAAATATGTTTGTATGTGTACGAGTACTTATTTATTTATACATGAAAATGTAGGAAAGAAATGTCAAAAATAGGATCTCTTAATAATATCCAGTTTTTTTCCTAGAAAGCAAAAAGAGACTCATAAGAAAAATAATTTTCGTCTCCTCTAGAGATTTAGAAGAGACTCAAATTTATTTCAAGAAATAAATAAATAAACATAAAATACTTCTCATCAAATAATCTTTTCCTTTCATATTTATATACCTCTATACTTTTATATTATACAATTGTCCAATTTGTTATAACTAATATAACTTAATATAAAAAATATAAATATGATGCAATTAATAATAATAATAATATTTTTTATTTATATAGCGCCTTTCCAAAACCCAAGGTCAATTGTAAGTAAATATTAAATAGTATTAAATCAAATATAACTAATATAAAAAATATAAATATGATGCAATTAATAACAATAATAATAATCATTTTTATTTATATAGCGCCTTTCCAAAACCCAAGGTCAATTGTAAGTAAATATTAAATAGTATTAAATAATAACAAATATCAATAAATATAGCTTAAGTTTCCTGAGCTATGAAAGAGCAACTTTTGAGCAATAATATTTTACACAAAATAAAAATATATTAAAATTCATTTAAAAACGGAGACTTAATATCTTCAGATTTTTTCATTAAAAATATAACTATCCCTTTAATGTGATTATTAAACTTGGGGAAAAATACTGGGAGATATAATTGTCTGCACATATAATGTTAGTCTAGTTTTTTTTGTTTTGCACTAAAGGCATTCATAATTTAGTTCTACAGTTTTTATGGTCTTTTGTCTTTTTAACTAGTGTTACTGTAAGACTTCCATATGTTAATGAGCTTTGATATGATTGGCTGATGTCTTTCCATGTGAACTATTAGGTTTGCATGCACAGGTATATACTCTACAGGTTAAAAGTTTGGGGATTTTTTATTTTTTTTTAATTATTACAATTTAAAAGAACTGTTTTCTAATTGAATATATTTTAAAATGTATTCCTGTGATGCAAAGCTGAATTTTCAGCATCATTACTCCAGTCTTCAGTGTCACGTGATCCTTCAGAACTCGTTCTAATATGCTGATTTGCTGCTTAAGAATAACTTTACTATTAACATTACTATCAATGTTGCGAACAGTTGCGCTGCTTAATATTTTCCTGAAAACTGAGATACTTTTTTCAAGGTTCTTTGATGAATAAAATGTTAAAAACAGCATTTATTTCAAATAGAAATCTTTTGTAACATTATAAATGTCTTTACATTCACGTTTGCTCAGTTTAATGTGTCCTTGATGACTAAAAGAAAGAAAAAAAAAAAAGACTGACCCCCAAAACCTTTGAACTGTAGTCTGTGAATGTGCTTTTGTTTGTCACCTTATAACCAAGATGATTTTTGCAGTTTATATTTTCCATAGTAAACTGTAAAACTTTTTATTTCAGAAAACCAAAATAGTGTCACATTTAATTCAAGACTTTTTATTAACCTTGTGTCAAATCGCCTAAGATTGTGTCCTAAAATTTCGTTAGCGTTTTAAATGTTTTGCGATTGGCTGACGGAATGATAACAGTTATGTGCACGCATCATTCGATAGGATGTCTTGTCATTTTTATTTCAATAATATTTCCCTTAATAAGTTCCGCTAAAGTGTTTTGATGAGTTTTAGTTCTTAACTAATTCCAGAGGCCAAAACGACTTCTCATTAATGAGGAAGAGGTGTGAAATTTCTTCTCTTTCTGTGTCTGTCAACCTCCGTTCAGCAGTGTTGCTGCTGCTGATTTAATAGTTTCATATAAAAGACATTTTCATAGGCTCGGCGTCAGCGCCCGTCACCCCGTCCTTCGCGTCTTATTGAGCGTATCTATATGTCCTCCGCCGGGGTTTGACCTAGGCTAATTAACTTCTCAAAAGATGAATATTGCATTGATTTCGAGCCCCGCTAACGAGGACACGCGTGTATCGCGCTATTTGTCGTGAGTGGCAGCGTGCTTTGTGTGGCGCAGGGCGCGTGGTAACTGGGTAATGGGCTTAATTAAAATGAAAGGCTGCTGAATCGCTCCTGTTTACAAAGGCAGGGAGCCAGACCCCATATCTGCTCGCAGACGCACAAACGCCGTCTATAGCGAGACTCCGGCTCAAAAGAAGTTTAATGGATTGACCCCATATTGGTCCGCGCCCCTTTCTTTCTCAGCTTCAGGAGAAAATGCTCCTTTATTGTTCGCGTTCGCTTAAGTGAGAGCAATTTATCGCCGACAAAAGCTGCTTTTCATAATAAGAGTGCCTGAGGGCTGTGTGTGTGTGTGTGTGTGTGTGTGTGTGTGAGTGTTTGTATCTGTGTGCGTTCAGAAAGTGCTTGAAAACCCATTTTCTACTCATGCGGTCTTTATTGAGACTATGTTGCTGCATCTCTGTGTTATTTTAGTACCATTGATATACTGTTATAGTTTTTGTTCATATTTTGAATTAGATTATATTTTCATATTTTCTGTTTTCACTTTAGTTTTAGTTAAAGTTTTGATAATTGATTGTTGTTTTTTTTACATTTTTATCAGTTTTTGTTTTGTTTAAAAAATATGTATAGTATTTATTAATTTTATTTCGTTTTAGTTAGGCTCTTTTGCTTCAAACTCAAAATAGCAACTAGCTGAAATGAGCTAAAATGTTTATTTTTATGTCGATATAGGCTAGTTTTTAATAATGTTTATTTATTAATCATTATTAATCATTTTTGTTATTTTAGTATAGGCCTAAGCAAAAATCAGCAATGTTACATTGAAAAATAACTAAAATTGTTATTAGTTTTTAAAAATATGTCTACATAGTATTTATTCATTTTCATTTATTAGTTTTAGTTCATTTAGTTTTAGTTATTTTAGTACTTCAACTTAAACTAAACAAAAATGAAATATGTTGCATTGGCAACTAGCTGAAATTGTTATTACATATGCCAACATATATAAAATATATATTTTATTTATTAGTTTTAGTTTATTTATTATTAAACTAAACCAAAAATCAGAAATATTGATTTTGCAGCTGATTATTATTATATATTTTATATATTCTTATTTTATTATTACTTTTGTCAGTTTTAGCTTATTTAGTTTCAGTTATTTTAGTACTTCAACTCAAAATGAAATGAAAATAAGAAATGTTGCCTTGGCAACTAGCTGAAATAAAGTTGAATTTTTTGTATTTTATTTTATTTCAGTTAACATTTTTTTATTAATATTTTGTGTACAATTCATAAATATGTATTTTCTTTCTATATTTACATTATAATGTAAATGTTTTTATGGTTTTAGTTTTAGTTAATAACCCTGCTGCCCTGCTCTCTCTAACTGCAGATGTGAAGCTGTTGGAAAACCAGCCTTACGTGGAGAGCATGTACGAGCAGGTGAACGCCGCGCTGTTGGAGTACACACTGTGTGCGTATCCACAATTCCCAGACAGGTTTAGCCAGATTCTGCTGCGCTTTCCTGAGCTCAGAGCACTCAGCACACAAGCTGAAGACTACCTGTGCTACAAACACCTGAGCGGAGAGGTGCCGTGCAACAACCTCCTCATAGAAATGCTGCATGCCAAGAGAACCTGCATCTGACACACACACACACACACACACACACACACACACACACAAACACACACACACACACACACATTTCCAGGCCCGATTCCTTTGCAGATGACACTGTTATTGACTATATGTTTTGCAGCACACAGAAAACCTCATCAACCATGCCACTGTGTTTCTGAAAGGAAAGAGGGGAGATGTCAGTGTTATTGACTGTGCTGCGGTGATGACGTATTTTTGTAGGCCAAACAAGAAGTCAGCATCACCCTGGTTCCTTTGACAAAAACCCAATACAATTTTTCTATTGGTTTTTGCAGAAAATAAGCTCTGTGATTCTTACACATTTTATTCACAAATGAACAACAGTTTGAAGCCTAAATACAATCACTTGAAGTAAAAAGCTAAACGCAGTCTATACACAAGCTACATGACTTCAGCTCTTTCAGTCCTTATTTTAAAAAACATTTTCCTTGAGAGTTAGAATACTTTGCAAGAGTGCAGTTACAAACACAGTGAGGCTGTGAAAGCGGCTAGTGAGTAGATGAGTTAACTTGCTCGATGTGACGACCTTGAATGTCCTCAACAATCTCTGTAGTCCCATTTAGCAAATAGTTAGCCAGCACCTTTTTCAATCAAAAGGGTATTTTATGTTGTAGAATAAAACATGAAAATATATTGAGCTTGTGTTCAATACAGACTTTATTTCAGGCATTCATCCAAAAGCCCATTTAAAAACCCATTGACTTCAGAACGATGGAACAGAAAATGCTACGTAAAATGCTTGTTTCCAGGATTTGGCCTACAAAAATACGTCATCTCTTCAGCACTCTATTTAAAAAAGCAACAGATTGTGCCTTCCCTCTCAACACACACGCACACACACCAAGAAGCACTTATTCTTTTTTTTCTTTTTTTTTAAATCAGTAATCAAAAGATAAGGTGAGGCACAGTCACAGCCAAGAACCGTCCACTTAGGCTACGTTTACACGACAACGATGTAGTCAAAAACGGAAAAGTTTTTCTCTTGCGTTTTAAAAAAGTTTCACGCATACACGACAACGTTTTCAAAACGATTCGCGTTTACACATATCCGCGAAAACGGCCAAAAATGCTGTATTACGTATGCCAGGCCAGTAGTTGGCGCTGTCACCTTGTTAGTAAACAGTACCTGTAGGGAAGTGACGATTAAATGTTGTATATGATACGTCTCCGCTGTTGGTTGTAATATTGGTGAAGTAAATCCACACTTTGCTGAAGAAGCGTTAGCAAACTCTTGAGCAGCAACAACAGTACCATATACTCCGCCATTGTTGTATATATTTGTTCGCGCTTGCCTTTAAAATCGACACGTACTGAGTATGTCTACATACCTAACACGTACTACGCACGCGCATGACGTCACCGTTTTCAAAGATTCCCGTTTTGGGTGTTTACATGGAAACGATAACGGTAGCATTTTCAAAAACTTGCACTTTGAAACCCGTTTTCAAAAATATGCGTTTTCAGTCCCCAAAACGCCATTGTCGTGTAAACGAACAGGCAAAACGCATAAAATGTTTCCCATTTTTGGCTGAAAACGTTGTCGTGTAAACGGCCCCTTAGACAGGAAGCGGCAACATGTCTGTCATGACAAATGAGGTATTTCAATAATTACAAACTAAAGCACAAATGAAACGATAAGCTGAAATCTAATGATTTCCTCAAGAGAGGCCAGTAAACGAGCTAACCAACCTTCATTAACATTCCCTTTTTAAGATGGAAAGCGAGAGGGAGAAACAAAGAAAGAGGGAAGGCCTCATTCAACACAAAGTACACCCATAATAGCTCTGCCATAAAACCTAGTGAGCTGCCTACATAGACAGCATCATATACGCTTCTTATGAAATGTAATCTCAAGGCAGCACACTTTTGAACAGAGCTCTTTATGCCTGTATTAATCAGACACCGCACACTTAAACACCAGAAGATTGTATGTTTAAAAAGAGCCGAGTGTGTGTGCATATGCTGAGGAAAGGGGAGGTAAATTAGGACTTGCAATTCTGCCTTAACACTAACACTGTTGATCCTGTGAAGCTGAGAGAATCAATGGGCATAAATAACTATTCAGATGTGTTTGTGTCTCTATGCGTTCTAATATGTGAGTGTGTAAGAGAGTGTTTGTGTGTGTGCGACTTATGAAATGTCATCTCAATATTAAGCCCCTCTCAAGCTTAGGCCAAGCTGATTATGATATCTCAGCATGTTTCATTTTTGTATAGTGGAGTGTCTGATTGGTCAAGTTCTCTTTCATGTAACATGTTTGTGTTAATGACATTTGTTATGAATGTGCTTAACTGTGTTGTTTCAAATGAATAAATACAAATTATTTAAACCAGATATTAGTTTCCCAGGGCGTGGGTTTGATTTTGGCATTGGTGGGGACATTTAATTGTTTGATCAAAATTATTGCTAGGGATAATTTAGTAGTCGCTGGATATTGGTATGGACATGTCATAGTGTCCCTACTAAATTATATGCCCTTGAAAATCATAACAAGCGATGTCTGACTTTGGAAACTATAGTTCTCTCCTTAAATACAAAGAAGTCAAGCAACAGATGAATGAGTTAATCCTAATTTCACCAAAAAAGCTTATAGACACAATTATATGTCAGACATTGAAGTGAGTTGCAGTTTTTGCCACTCTTCTGAGGAAGACGTCATTCACTTGTTTTGGCAATGTACCCATAGAGGAATTTTGGTCAGATTTTTTTTTATGTTAAATCTCATCTTGTATGTGACTTTTCTGTTTTAAAGATGTTTTCTTTGGATTGTTTGACTACTCGAAAGAGAATAGGCTATAGGAATATATCAATTAATTTGTGTTTCCTGCTAGCTACATTTCACATACAAAAATCTGGCTCTAAACCTCTCTTTTCTTTATTCAGAGTTGATCTAAACAAGTACATGGAAACTATCCAAAGTTCTGCAATCAAAAGTGCACCTCTATAATATACTCATCCTATTCTTACGGTGAAAAAAGGTTAGGCTACTATAGAGTTAAACCATGGTTTTGCTACACTAACCATAGTTTAATCATGGTACTTGTAGTAGGCTAAACTACAAAAAAAAAAAAAAAGGTTTCTACACTTTTACTGTAATAAAACCATGGTTAATTTCCTTAAGGGATTTGTATTTGTATGTTTTCTCTTTCTTTCTTTTTTCTTTGTTTTCTTTTTATAACTGTACTGCCTTAATGGTTTGATCTTTTGTACTGTTTAATTAAAAAAAAAAAGAAATCAGTACCTGCTCTGAAGTCCTGAGCTGAATCAAAAGATTCACGAATCCGCTCCGAGGTCCTGATCTGAATCAAATGATTTGCGAACCCACACCGATGTCCTGATATGAATAAAATGATTTGCGATCCGCGAAGTCCTGATTCGAATCAAAAGATTCACGAACCCGCTCTGAATTTCTGATCTGATTCGCGTTCTGCATTCCAAAGTTCTGACCTGAATCAAAAGATTTGCGAACCCACTCAGTAGTTCTGTTCTAAATCAAATGTTTCGCGATATGCGTTCCGAAGTTCCCATCTGAATCAAAAGATTCGCGAACCATCATTTCAGATTGGGACTTCGGAGTGTAGCTAGATTGTGAATCATTCCATTCACGAAATGATTTGCGAATCTGCTCCGAAGTTCTGATCTGAATCAAAAGATTCACAAACCCGCTCTGAAGTTCCGATCTAAATCAAATGATTCGAATCACAATCTACGCTCCAAAGTCTCGATCTGATTAATGATTCGCAAACCATCATTTTCAGATTAGTTTTGTGTAGGCTATTTTTTACGACTTTGGAGCCCCCTAGAGATAAGCGAGAAATTCACTGTCGTAAATATACAGTACGGTGGCCGAGAAGTGCAGGGCAAATCACAATTCTGAAAACAAATAATGTTTTCTGAATTGTTGTTGTGCTTTCTGAATTTTTATTTTGTTTTTTAGACTTGCATTTACGTTTGTAATTTGTTATTTTGATTTCAGAATTGTGATTTGTTTAGCACTTCTCGGTCACCGTAGTATCACTGTCGTAATTACAGTGGGTAGCTGTAATGCTGCGTTCAAGTCCTCCAGGGACGTTCGTACTTGCGAGCTGACAAGTCGTAATAACGACTTCAGGTGCGTTCAAGTCACTTTGGTCGGAACACTATGGCGATTGAACTTTTTTTCCATAAAATTCAACGATTTTTTAAACTTTACATCTACAAAATGATGAATAAAGAATGTGCGTCATTGTGTTTTTGCTTTTTTCTGTTTTTATTTAATTTATGAAGGCGATGTAAACTGAATCATTATATGTTCTTTGGTAATTATACAATAATATAATATTTTGTATATGTAACATATAGTTTTATTTTACATTACAAAAAATGTATCATTTTATTAATTTCAACAAATTTACCATCAATACAGATGCTGCATATCTAGTCTTTGGATGCGTCCATTGCATCTGACAAGTTTTCTCACTGACACGTCCCCAACTCAGAAACTCGGGGCTTAAAGAAAATTTCGAGTTTCCCACTCGTAATAACGACTTTGTGGTGGCGTTCATGTGCGTTCAACTCGTAAATACGATCTATCCGACATGACTTGAACGCACCATACGCCTGTACTTGTTGCCGTAAAGCAACCCGCCCATTTCGCAGAATTTCGTATCCCCTAGCCAAACTAGCCAAACTTTGGAGGGTGAGAAAGAAACGTGATTTATAAGTGTACCAACCATAGGCGGAGCGTGTGTACGGCCGGGGAAGGCTTAGCAAGTTGGGGCAAAAATGCCACTAAATTGGACAAAAATGCCCCTGCACAAACAAATTAAATCTATTACGACTGTTGCTAACAAAATAAAAATGAATAGAAAGTGTCGATTACGGCATTAAATTAAGATCTGCTCATGTTGTACCGTATTTCATTTTAGGCGTTTTTTTTTATAGTGTTGCGCATTATAACCAATCACACACGATTATGTTGAGCTTAGGAATGCAATGGCCAATCAGAGGCATTCAGATGAGTCATCGCTGAAACACATCAGTTTTGAGTGTGCACGCGTTCGCTGACTGAATTCCGGACGCGCAGATGTATGTAGGCTACAATGTAAGTAAGAGATTAATTTAACAGTGTAGACAGCTTAAGTGATTATAACGATAGGTTTTGTTTGTGCTTAAAGGGGTCATATGATGCTGCTAAAAAGAACATTATACCAACAGAATGATTTTGGAACTAAAATATTATAAACTAAAATAAACTAAGATATAGGGTTAGGGTTAGGGTTAGGGTTAGGTACAAGGTACTGTAAACCTACAGTACTTACAGAAGTTTGCATTAGATAACACTATAAAGCTATAGCATTTCAAACATATTTATCATTTAAATGATCATTTAAAGCCACCAAAGCATTTTCTGTGAAGTTTTGCTTGAAAACTGAGCTTATGCTGTCTTTTTTTTTTATTATTAATGTTGCATAGTTAGATTTTATTTATGCAGTGATATTTCATTTTTAAGCATGACTTAACTGTCCACATTCTTTTCACTAAGAAAAATAGCAGAAGTACAGCATCATATTCTAAAAATTAAAACCAAATTATTTCATGCAGTGCAAAATAGATAGAAAAAATATAGAATCGTATAGAAAATAAATCTTTCAATCTATTAGATCTTCAAAATAGATCTTTTCCAGAAGCATTTAAATATACCAAAATACATACCAAAATAAATTTCTCATTTCATTTAAAATAAAAAAAATAAAAAAAATAGCAAATGCACAAGATTTCTAAAATTACATTTCTAAAATAACATGAAAACTACATTGAATGAAAAATGATCAAAGAGTACAAAAATAAAACAAAAATAATTTTCAAATATACATGAATATACAAATAAATAAAACAAGAATAAATAACAAAACATTGTTTTCTCATTGCCTTTACAGATTCCATGGTATTTAAATGTAAATAATATTAAGTAAAACAAAAATTTGATTGAATAAAAATATGTGAATAAACATCCAAGTCAATACAAATGACATTTTTTGCTTTATACTGCACTACAATCTAACACAGAGCCTTTGCAAGGAGAGGAAGAAAATCGAGAAAAGGGGGAGAGCGGGAGAGCACAGCTGGCTCTTTTGAAAGTGCAAAATTAAAATGGGAAAAAAAATCATTTTTCTTTTCACAGATCTTCAAAGAGCTGTGTGTGTGTGCATGGTTGTGCATGTGCGTGAGTGTGTGAGAGGGTTCAGTACTGCACCTGAGAGAGCCGGAGTGAAAGTCAGGACACAATTAACGAGAGAGCTTCTGGTTTAGTGCCAGGGCAGCGTGTGTCTGTGTGAGAGAGTGGACGTGGGAACAGGTGTGTGAGTGGCTGATGTGTTAGAGAGCCGTAAAATGGGTCTTTTCAGCCAGTGTGTGGATGTTTGAGTGTGTATGTGTGTTTGAGGGAGGGTGTGTGCAAACACGACACACTTAAGGGCCTCTTCAGCTCCATTAATTGGTCATTTGACATGAAAGACCTCATACCACCTTTTTCACACGGCTGCTTTCCTGAAGACCCAAAAACCTTCACCCTCAGAAAGGACACACATACACATAAACAGCTCGATACCTCTGCTAGCATCCTCCTGTATATCACATCTCCGTCCTTTTAATAGATAGTTCTTTTTCGTTGTCAGAACCAATGATGTCACATCCCGTGACCTAGGCTGGAAGTGATGTCAGAAACGTTTGTTCTGTTTGCCCTAAATTGAATGTTCAAATGATGTATTGACCCTCATGTTGTTCCAAATGCTGCTGCACTGATATTAAAATATAAATAAGTCAATAATTTTTTGTGAGTTATGGCTGATAACTCATGAAGTGATAAATTGCAGATATTAAAATTCCATATAATTTTGTTGCTTAAATGTTTTACTGCAGAGGGCCAAAAACCTAACTTGATTGAACTATATGACCAAAATTTAAATATTTTTAAAATCAAATTTACTAATATTTTCTACATTTCGATTTGAAAAACTAAAAAAGTAAAACAAAGATAATAGTTTTAATTAATAGTTTGAATTAGTTTTTATATTTAAATTTCAGTATAGTTTTGTTGTGTTTTTGATGATTTTATTGTTTTTTTATGAGTTTTTATTCATTTTTGTTTCAACTTTAGTTTTAGTTATTTTAGTACATCAAGCTAACTTATTGAAAATGTTTCCTTGGCAGCTAGCTGAATTAAGTTTTGTTTTTAAATATTTTATTTCAGTTATTGGTTTTTTTTGTTTATTATTCTTCTTATTAATTATTTTATTTAACTGTAACAATCTTGCTTCGGTGACATATTTGTTTTTCATATTTTGTTCCCCTCTTATGAAATTGCATGCCCAAATCTCAGTTCTAAATAAATTTAAAATCATCATTTTAAGGCATCATATCATTATTATGTATAGTATAGGATACACATTTTCATCTTGATATTTGTTGGCTAAAGATTACATTTAACAATGTTACTAAATTATTAGAGTTTTTAAAGATTAATTTTGAGTGTCAATTAGTTCACATAAATACAAAAATAGGGGAAATTAGAATGTAAATTAAATAGCCAATATTCACACATAACAAAAATCTCAAATACAGGTTGATAATCAATATGACACCCATACTTTAATGGTGCTAACTAACCCTTTAATAACAGTAAAATAAAGAGACAGCTGTGGACTGTGTTCTCATATTAATTCACAACTTTTTTGTGTTTTGACATAATTTTCAGCATAAATTTTCACTAACACGTTTCCTTCATTGTCAGTAAACAGTGGCTTGACTGTCTTTGAACATCTGAGGTGCTTGTCAGATTTTGACTGACTATAAATTCAAATACACCAGGATCCATGTGGCAGTTGTGTGTGTGTGTGTGTGTGTGTGTGTGTGTGTGTGTCAGCATTAACCTTGGGTGTATTTAGTTATCTGATCAGAGAGTGCCCACCTGCGGTTGTCCTAAAGTTACATCAAAAACTTAATGACCTTGTCCGCTCCGTGCCACCTGCCTGGCACAGGTTACCATGACAACCGTTTGCGTCTGATCAAACTGTTTGATACCGGATCATTTGAGCTCTTCCCTTCAGTTTCTCCAGTCTTTGTTTCTTTCAAACAGGCACACACACATTTGAGAAACACCTCCAGGATCCCAGTGAAACCTGTGGCTTATAGATTTGTTTGGGTTCGAGTTCAGGTTAGGGTTTGGATTTAGCAGTGGCTATCATGACAATTCTTCATACACTAAGGCTCAGTCAGTGTATGAAGAACTGTCCTGATAACCAGTGCTAAAGTGCTTAGTGACTAAGCTAATGTCCATGTTTTCTGTATACGCTCCTTTAAAAATCAGTGTTTTGTTACCTGTGCTGTGATTGCATCACAGTGATGTCATATGATCAGATTACCCATCATCCTTGTGGAAACTGAGAGATCAAAATGACCCATAGGACAGCTCAACAACTTAATAACCGCTTTCCCAGTGTCACCAGTAAACACATATTCTAGTTAAGCGTAAATGCCATTTAATTGACTTGAAACCAAAACCTAAAACCTAAACTAACCTAAACCATTCTTGCTTGGAAAACACTGCTTTGATAAACACTTCATGTGCGAAATGCAAATCGATACAGTTTTGTAGTCTGCCGCTTTATATGTTTGAGCTTTTTAAAGTCAAGTGGATTCTGATTGGCTGTCGATGTTTTTATCTGGTAACAAATCGTGGAAAAGTTCATTTATTTCAGTAATTCAACTCAAATTGTGAAACTCGGCCGTTATTGTTATAATTTGGACTTTGTGTGAACTACTCTATTCTCGTAGAATTAGAACGACTTTTAAAACTTTATCTTTATCGTTACAGCATCGCTGGTGTGAACGTGCCTTAATACAAGCTTAAGATATTTTCAGTTTTATTCAACGACATAAAACACGTTAAGTAGCCTATACTCATGATTTTTTAAAAAGCTTTTACATGTCTTGAAAAAAATGTGGATATGGATTTCTGAGCAAAATGTGGTTGACAAAGCAGATATTAGTTACACTGATAAAATATAGCTATACACTGAAACAAACAGAGGTTTTTTGTATGTATATTTGTTTTTTGAAATGTAAGTATAGGATGAGTTGAGTGTCTTAAATCTGTAGGAGTACACAAGCTTTTTCTGCTCTCTGCCTGAACTGATGAGGCCAGAAGGAGAGCACAATGTTCCTAACACTGCTTTCATTGTCTGAAGACACTATATTAAACCTGTGTGTGTGTGTGTGTGTGTGTGTGTGTGTAGTTTGTCCCACACATCCTGTGGATCCTTGTGGGAGAGACACTTATCACATCCGTGAGGAAGAAAAGTCTTCCTCTGGTGTGCGTTGTGTAAAGAGTCTATTATGAAGCGCATAACATGCGCATTAATGAGAATATGTGTTTGTTTCATCTTCGTTTCATCATAAAATACATATTTGTGGGTATACTGCAATAGAAATATGTATAGACAATATTTGACTAAGTGTGTTTTTTGTTTGATGTGTATGTTTTTCATGTTATGCCAGGAGGACGGGTCAGAGAGAGGTTAGACTTTGTTTACCCATCATCCCTGTCTATAAATCTTCCACACGCTCACATGCAAGTGTTTTCTCATGAAGAGTAATTTCCTGTGTTGTTTAATTAGTGATCTGACTCTCACATCTGCCCAGAACTGCTCATTAATTCTGATTTACTGAAGAAAAAGAGAAAGAAATAGAGAGAGTTAGCCAGAAATGTATGTATTGCAAGTGTGCTCTTGTATTACTGTAGAGGTAAAAAGCTTCAGTACTCAAGGGGGCGGTAGAGTTACTGTCTAATGTTTGTGCCAGTAAATAGAGGCTGTGATGATGCATTTTTGTAGGAACCTGAAGTTAGCATCACCCTGGTTCCCTTGACAAAAACCCAATAGGTTTTTTCCTATTGTTTTTTATTATTAATAACATTTTTATTAATTATTTTTTAACTCACTTGCTTCAAAAACTCTGCTGAAAATGTACTCCCCCTCAGGCCATCCAAGATGTAATTGAGTTTGTTTCTTTGGAATTAGAATTGGAGAAATTTATTGTTTCATCCTCTGCAGTGAATGGGTGCCGTCAGAATGAGAGTCCAAAGAGCTGATAAAAACACCACAATCACAATAATCCACCAGTAATCCACACGACAACCGTCCATCAACAAAACAACAAAAAAGCTGCATGTTTGAAAAAGACAAAAAACAAACAAACAAGCAATAGTTTAAAGTTAAAATGCTTTAATGATGGATTTGTTTCTTACAAACATGTAGCTTTTCCCTTCATAAGATGTTAACTGATGGACTGGAGTCGTGTTGATTACTTGTGGATTATTGTGATGTTTTTATTAGCTGTTTGAACTC
>NW_015657293.1:1381211-1393580 GCF_001515625.1 Sinocyclocheilus rhinocerous
TGGATCCTCTGCAGTGAATGGGTGCCGTCAGAATGAGAGTCCAAAGAGCTGATAAAAACACCACAATCACAATAATCCACCAGTAATCCACACGACAACCGTCCATCAACATCTTGTGAAGTGAAAAGCTGCATGTTTGAAAAAAGACAAAAAACAAAACAAACAAACAATAGTTTAAAGTTAAAATGCTTTAATGATTTATTTGTTTCTTACAAACATGTAGCTTTTCCCTTCATAAGATGTTAACTGATGGACTGGAGTCGTGTTGATTACTTGTGGATTATTGTGATGTTTTTATCAGCTGTTTGAACTCTCATTCTGACGGCACCCATTCACTGCAGAGGATCTATTGGTGAGCAAGTGATGTGATGCTACATTTCTCCAAACCTGTTCTGATGAAGAAACAAACTCATCTACATCTTGGATGGCCTGAGAGTAGTGAGTACATTTTCAGCAAATTTCCATGGGTGAATTTTTTTGGGGTGAACTATTTCTTTAAGAGACATTCAGCAAACTGAAACATGGGTGCACAAAATAATTGTGTAAGATTACAATATGTTTTCCTTAATAGATAACATACTATTTTTTCTGATTAAAACATAAGATTTTTTAAAAGCATAAAATATACCCTATCTTGTAGTATGACTCAATCATTAATGCACAGAGCATTTAGCAGAGCTCTGTATAATAGGGAGGAAGCTCAGCGCGAGATAGCACACCTTACACCTGAATCTTCCCACTGAATACTGTCTCCATGACAACCATGTAAAAGTATGTCCTTACTGACCAGATCTGATACACACAAACACATGCATTCACACACATTCTTTCAGAGCACTAAAAAATGCAAAACATGATTATGATTCAAAGTATCCTTTCAGTCGGAATTTGAATGAAAAGGAGAATGTGTGGTGAAAGAAACTAATGAAAGGAAAGCTGTCATCTTTTTTTTTTTCAATCACACGCACACATAAACACACGCGGATGCAGGCAGTCTCTGCAGTTTGCTGGACTATTTGAGCTAGTTTTTGTTTCGTTTCGTTTCGAGTGGATGAGAAGAGCGCGTTTAGATTGATGGAATCTTTTGTGCTTATTTCTCTTTACTGTATTCAATTCTCTTTCAAATGGAAGTGTTTCAGCGCACACTGTTCCAAACATTTAGTGAAGTCTCATTTAATGGCTAGAGAAATAACTATAGGCATCAAGTCATACGGCATACGGAAATGTAGGCCTACAAACGTTTTTTTAACAAAGCCAGTCGTAACTGTATTTTGTGTTCAGGAAAGAGTAAGATGACAAAATTAGCAGTGCATAGCTCAAGAGAAAGACTACGTATAGCAGCCTCAAATCTCCAATATAATCAAGAAAATGTACAGTATGGAAAAGTTTCTTACCCTGTTCCAATTTGCGTACTACGATCTGAGTGTATACTGCCTTCTAGAGGCCACATGTAGAACGGAACACTAAGTGTTATATACACTCATCAATCCTAAAACCAGTTTTAGGGGTCATTCCTGTTATGGGTAATTATCATATATGTCTGAATATAGTGATAAAACATTAAACTCAACGTTTGTGGATGTTGGTATTTTGTTGGATGTTCTCCACTACTGAACAAACTTGTAAAATAACAAAACTGTCTTTGAACATCTTTGGGACAAAAATAAAAAAAATCCAATATTTGTTACACAAAATGTAAAAAAAGAAGAAAAAAAAACATTTGTTTTAATCAGTAATCAGTGTCTTTTGCCTGTGTACTTAAATTTATACTTATATTTACTTTTCGTGTTTTGAATATAAAATATCTAAAAATTTTATGTATTCTACAGTGGTGGCCAAAATTATTAGAACACTAGTATTTTCTCCAGCTAAAATGGTTTTAAGTCAGTTATTTCTATCTTTTACATTCAATTACATTACATTTCCTTCAAATAAATGTCAAAAACCAGGTTCTCATTGTGACAACTGAGTCCATATGGTGTGACAACACTCCATTATCTTTCTACAGTACAGTAACGGTAGTTATATTACAAGAACTATAACGTGTCATAGTGAGTTGGGAATGTAAACGCTGATTTTCCATGTCGGCTGTTTCTAGAATCTGAATCTGAACGATATGGCGAGAGCGTGAGGCAGAAGCACGTGTTACATGGTATATGTTCCTTCTCTATAGGTTCCTACCGCGCTTATGCTATAGAAATCACATATGTCTATATAGAAATGAGGTGGGGCGCGGAAGCTCAAGCGTGTAACACAGAGGGAAGCTAGTCTCGCGCTTCCCGGAAACGGGACCGCAGAATCATGGCGAGCGTCTCAGTGTGCCAGTATCGCCCCGGTGGTTTCAGTTTCGAAAACTGCAAGAGGTGAGATTTCTCGCTTTATATAAACAGGAATTTAGCCGGTGAAGTGGGGTAGTTTTTATATTATTGATTCGGTGAAACAATAAAGAGTTTGAGTGTATTTTAAAGGCCTTTTAGGGATCGGTTGAGTCACGGCCTGTGTGGATGACTCAGGAGAATTTATCCAAACTCATTTGAATAGCGGTTTTATTTAATGAAAAACACATCAATTGACATAATACGTTATGTTTAAAATTTAGAAATATGTTTTGTAAGGTTAACGTGTTTTTGTTTATTATTGTTGAGATTTTGTTGTTGTTGGTGGGCTACGACCCCGCGCTTATAGTCTATGTCGCAAGTTCAGTCTAAATTAACATTTAAACTCTCAAATTACATGAGTTTATTAATTTTTACATTAAAAACAACTTCTTTTAATTCATCAAGTCTTTCTGCGATTTGTTTTTGATTAATAACTAAGAGAAAAATTAAGAGTTAGATACGTGATAACTTACATGACTGAGTCTTGTAACGTTAACATCAAATACGAAGCTTTCATTTGTTGTTTTGTAATGTAATGAATGATTTCTGTTATAAAAACCTCATTCGGTTGGCTTAATTTGGTTGTTTCATCATAAAGGTAAATCTTTTTGTATTAACCACAAAAGAGTGCTAATATAAGGGTTTGTTAGAAGTGTCCACTAGTTGTCAGCAGAACTTTGCGGATCAATCTGTTGTTGACATGCTGTCAGTACGAGTCAACAAAATAATACACACATATGCTGACTGGTCAAAACAAATAGCGGTTTGCTTTTTTGTTGCTAATTTAGAATCTTATCCAAGTTAATGAAAGAGCGGAGTTGAAATATAAAGGGCTGAATAAATAAAATGAAGTTGGGGAAAAAATATTAAATGTGTGTGTTTTTATAGAAATGCTCTTCTGGAGGCAGACATCAATAAGCTCGGTTTCAGCTCTCCTGCTGCTCGTAAAACCGGCACCACCATTTGTGGAGTCGTTTACAAGGTAAGAAAAAAGCATAGATGAGTGTAATATCTAAAAGTAAACGGTTTAACTTCATAACCTCATATCTGTCCAAAAAAAAGGTGACCTAAAAGGAAAATCGCCAAATAAAAATCATCTCTCTCGCTCTCAGGATGGTGTTGTTTTAGGTGCAGACACTCGTGCGACTGAAGGAATGGTCGTCGCTGATAAGAATTGCTCTAAAATTCACTACATCTCTCCCAACATATAGTGAGTACAAACACATCGTTATAGACAGTTTTACAATGAAACTAATTTACAATCCCTGAAATCCATTGCCATTGTTCTGAAACCATCTCGCTCTCTCTTCCTCTTGTTCTGTAGCTGTTGTGGAGCCGGTACCGCGGCGGACACTGAGATGACCACACAGATCATCTCCTCCAACCTGGAGCTCCATTCTCTGTCCACCGGCCGTCTCCCACGAGTCACCACCGCCAACCGCATGCTCAAACAGATGCTCTTCAGGTAATGAATCATCACAGTGCTCCATGATGAATAATTAAGCTTTTTAAATGTTTTTGAAAGAAGGCTGGATGTTACTGATCAAAAATACAGTAAAACAGGTATATTGTGAAATATTATTACAATTTAAAAGAACTGTTTTCTATTTGAATATATTTGAAAATGTAATTTATTCTTGTTATACAAAGCTGAATTTTCAGCATCATTACTCCAGTCTTCAGTGTCACATGATCCTTCAGAAATCATTCTAATATGCTGATTTGCTGCTCAAGAAACATATCTTGTTATCAAAGTTGAAAACCGTTGTGCTGCTTATTTTTTTTTTTTTTGTGGAAACCACAATACACTACCACTCAAAGTTTGTAAGATGTAAAAAAATATTCAGCAGTCTTCATCAGTGAAGACATTTATAATGTTACAAAAGACTTGTGCTTCAAATAAATGCTTTTCTATTCATCAGAGAATCTCAAAAAATGTATCATGTGAGACTGAAGACTGGAGCAATGATGCTGAAAATTCAGCTTTTTTGAATAAAGTACGGTTCTAACAATATTCAAATAGTAAATGGTTATTTTAAGTTGTAATAACAATTCACAATATTATTGTTTCTATTGTATTTTTTGATCAAATATATGCAGCCTTGGTGAGCATAAGAAACTTGTTTCAAAACCATAATACAAATCTTTATTCCAATCTTTTGATCGGGAGTGTATACCCTGTGTTTTCATATGTAGGTATCAGGGATATATTGGCGCTGCTTTAGTCCTTGGAGGGGTTGACTGCAATGGCCCACACTTATACAGCATCTATCCACACGGATCAACAGATAAACTGCCCTACGTCACTATGGGTGAGTTACACTTACATACCTATGAATCATCTTCCCATTCCACCAGAAGAGGGAGACATTGTGTTTCTGAAAAGCTTTTGATTGGTGCCAAAATAGATGTCTCTCTGACTGACTGGCTTTGCTAGTGTGCCCCATATGACAAGATAACATGCATCATTTAATCTGTTATTGCAGAAGATGATCCTTTTGATTGGCTGCTTCTCACTGGTAACATTAGCATGTGTTTGTCTCATCAGGTTCTGGATCTCTGGCAGCAATGGCAGTCTTTGAGGATCGCTACAGGCCTAATATGGAG
Organism: Sinocyclocheilus rhinocerous; assembly: GCF_001515625.1. Classification (NCBI taxonomy): domain Eukaryota; kingdom Metazoa; phylum Chordata; class Actinopteri; order Cypriniformes; family Cyprinidae; genus Sinocyclocheilus; species Sinocyclocheilus rhinocerous. The sequence continues at coordinate 1,386,197 of NW_015657293.1, forward strand.
GTAACCCTCCCTCGTGTGCATTTACGTGTCTTTTTGGCTCTTTTTTTTTTTTTTACCGTTCAGAAGTTTGATCTTAGCAAGGCTTTTTTTTTTTTTTTTTTTTAGAAATTTTTACATTTATTCAGCAAGGATGCATTAAATTGATAAAAAGTGACAGTAAAGACATTTATAATGTTGCAGAATATTTCGTTTTTAAAGAATGGTGTTTTTCCTGAACTTTCTATTTCTCAAAGAATCCCGAAAAAAAATGTAACACAGTTTCCACAAAAATATTAAGCAGCACAACATTTATAGAAACATTAACAGCATTTATAGAAATAAGCACTAAATCAGCATATTCGATTGATTGCTGATGGATCATGTGACACTGAAGACTGGAGTAATGATGCTAAAAATTCAGCTTTGCATCACAAATTACATTTTATAATACATCAAATTAGAAATCAGTTATTTTAAATTGTAATAATATTTCACAATATTATTGTTTTTACTGTATTTTTAATCAAATGCAGCCTTGGTGAGCATAAGGGACTTTTCAAAAACATTTAAAAAACCAACCTTAAAGTTTTGAATGTTATTGTATATATTCAGGATTCAAACAGATATGGACAAATTTACAATATCTGAGAATAGTGTGATTTTTAAACTGAAGTCATGGGAGCTAATCTTACTAATTCTTAAAAATACATGCATAGTAATTTTGGGTTTGATATTTGAAATATGAGCTGTAAATTGCTTTTTGTGAATGCAATATTCCTGTAAATTGGTTAAAACACATGAGAACAGTATAATCCATTGCAGTTAGCAATATGATGCTGCTGGTTGTGTCGATCAGGAGGAAGAGGCCAAGCGTCTGGTGCGGGATGCGATAGCGGCCGGTATCTTTAATGATCTGGGCTCAGGCAGCAACATCGACCTGTGTGTGATCACCAAGGGTAATGTGGACTACCTGAGACCTCATGACATGGCCAACAAGAAGGGAGTCAGGTGAGCATCTGTACTGCCAGAGGAACATCACCTCTTACACACCTGTCTAAACTTTGCAGTCACACTTGCTGCATGATGGCATGGAGGCAGTGATGAAATCTGTGTAATCAGTCTAATTCACGTGAACATCTGAGTGTGCTTTTTAAAAAGAATCTTAAACTGACATAAATGCCAGCTTATATGATTAAGAAAAGGCATGTTATGATTGTTACATAATCAGCTTATTGCAATTATTGTGCAGTCTAGTCACAAATGGTCTGTTAATGCAGGCCGCCACATGTGTGCATGATATTAATCAGAATTTAACCAAATGAAATGCTCTTGCTTCACTGTTCCCTTTTAAGGGAGGATAAGGTTTATGGACGCCCTGTGTGAGTAACCCGTGTGTTCAAATGTGCACCACGTCTAGACATAACTGTAACCTGCATGTGTTTGACTAACCAGGCGTGAGTTTGAAGTTGTTGAGTTGTTCAAACTGACAAGCTGTTTGGTGATTTTTCTCTTACAGTCTTCTGCTAACATCATTATACATGTTTTTGTAGAGCACCAAAGTGCATTTCCCTGGTCTGGATTGGTTTTATTTTGTCCTGATTAGAGTCGTGTGGGATTAGGCTTTAGTTTCTTTGCAGGAGTTGAATCTTCTTTAAGTTCATTGTGTATTTTCCTCACAGGACCGGAAGCTACAGGTACAAGCATGGAACTACCGGGGTTCTGACGAAGGCCGTGACTCCTCTGAACCTGGAGGTGGTGGAGGAAAGCGTGCAGACCATGGACACCTCCTGAGATGACACAAACCACCACGCTTTGATCTGTTTGTTTCAACCTTTACCATTGACCCCAAGTCTTATGTGGTGGTTTAGTCATTTTTCATTATTTCCAATAAAAGACATTGTAAGTTGAAGTTTGTGTCTTTCTTGTGCATCCATTATCATTTATTTCAGATAACCTATTATTTTGTGTTTTTAATATAAAAGTATGGCAGGCAAATTAAATTTTGGGTAGGTCTCTTATGCTCACCCAGGCTGCATTTATTTGATCAAAAATACAGTGTAATAGTAATATTGTGAAATTTTAATAGAATTTAAAATAACTATTTTCTATTTGAATATATTTTAAAATGCAATTTATTCCTGCGATGCAAAGCTGAATTTTCATCATCATTACTCCAGTCTTCAGTGTCACATGATCAGAAATCATTCTAATATGCTGATATGGCTGCTCAAGAAACATTTCTTATCAATTTTAAAGTCAGTTGTGCTGCTACATTTTTTTAAATGAATTCTTTGATAAGTTCAAAAGAACAGTATTAATTTGAAATAGAAATCTTTTGCAGATGTGCTCAAGTTACAGTAGCTAAAGGGTTGAAATACAAATAAGTGTATTATGTTTTATGTGATAAATGATAGTACTTATTATATTTGCTTATCACCAGGGGGCGCTAAATAAAAACCGTAGATAATACAAACTCTCAATTCATAATAATTGGGGTCTTTTTCTTCAGGAAAATCTAATATAAACAACACTAATGGAAATGATTTAAAACGCTTCAGATGTCCTTCAAAACAAAGCTGTCGCAAAGTCAATATTTCCAGTTACATTTTATTGTTAATTACACATTTAAACATGAGCAAATGCTTCAAAATTCCTTAAAAATAACATCTCTTTGGATATAATGAATACTTTTATATGGTAGATACTTGACCAGAGAACAAAACTGCTGAATCCTTGCAAAACACTCGACAATTGTGTGTGTGTGTGTGTGTGTATCAGATACATAAAGAGAGATAAGTAACGAACTGTAAGGCTGTAAATGCTGTTATGAATATAAGCCTACAGTAAAAGTATGTATAAATGGAACCACCTTGCTTTGACATCATCAACATGAGGCACTGGTCATCTGACCTGACCAACTTTCTCTGAACCAATCAGCATACAGCACTGTGATACATCATTCGAAGGCACAGCAGAATATATCGGCATTCCTTTCAATACAAATCTAGAGAAACGCTCAGCTTAAAACAGCATAGACACTGTTGGCATTCTCTCCTTACTCATTTCTAGATCTTTCTATAGCCTGATCAGTTGGACTGCGAGAGCAGCAGAGATCACAGGTTTGCGCAATGGTTCTCCTCATTGCTGCAGGTGTGTGTGTGTTTGTATCAGGTGCTGGACGACCACAGGTGCATCTGTTTGGCGAACTGCAGGACGAAGCTGATGTCGGGCCGCTGGTCAGGATCTGGGTTGATGCACATACTGACCAGATCTCTGAGCTGCAACACATACAAGGTGAAACTTAACTATTGCAAATGCATCATGCAGCACTATGAAGTGACAATAGCTCTAATAGCTCTACAGCATCATGCATGATTGTGCTCGCTGGAGTATTGAGATGTTAGCTCATGGTTTTCATAACAGAGGCATGTAATGCTGTGTGTGTGTGTTGTACCTTCTGTGAGTAGTGCTCTGAAGGCAGAGGAGGGTAATCGCACTGTTCGATCTTGTGGCACAATGCGAGCAGGTTCATCTTGTCGCTGTAGAAGGGGCTGTGCAGAGCTGCCATCTGAGAGACACAAATATTACTCATCAGAAGATAATCACGTCTCTTTCTGCTGTTCTTGCTTACTATTTGACAGTATTACTGTTCCACTATTCTTGTGGCTGTACTTTCAAAACAATGTATTTCAGTATTTATTCTAGTACAGTGCCTTGCCATATACTTTGATTGCAAGTGCATTTCTGTAAAGCAATTTGTGTTTGTTTATACATATTAAGGGGCAAATTAAAATGATTTTATATGGTAATCAACAGTTGACCTTAATTTGAACTGAATTTTATTGGTAAAAAAAATCATAAAGTTACAAAAGATTTCTATTTCAAATACATGCTATTTTGAACTTTCTGTTCATCAAAGAATCTGGGAAGAAATCATATTTCCCTCAAAAATATTGAGCAGCAGAAACTGTTTTCAGCATTTGTAATAATCAGAAATGTTTCTTGAGCAGCAAATCAGCATATTAGAATGATTTCTGAGGGATCATGCGACACTGAAGATTGGAGTAATGATGCTGAAAATTCAGCTTTGCATCAAAGGAATAAATTATATTTTAAAACATATTCATATAGAAAACAGTTATTTTAAATTGCAATAATATATCTCACTTTTTACTGTATTTTTGATCAAATAAATGCAGCCTTGGAGAGACTTCTTTCAAAAAATAAATGAAACCTTTTGGACGCTAGTATGAACAAATTATTGTATGCGTTTGTGTACCTCATACAGCAAGCAACCCAAGGACCAGTTGTCTGATTTGAAGTTGTAGCCGTTTTCATGAATCCTCTCGGGAGACATGTAATATGGAGTTCCAACTGGGAAAGACGCAGATACATGTTAAGCAGGTATGCAGTTCCTGTGTATTTGCATATTTGAATGGACTGGCTGGTTTTGTTATTTCACTCCATTCAGTACATGCATGAAGTGTGTGTTTATTTGAGTGTTTGTGTGGAGGTCAGTGGTACCAAGAGAGTGTGCAGCAGTGGTTTTGGAGCTAAAGAATCGACCTAGTCCAAGGTCACCGAGTTTGACCTCTCCAGTAGCTGTGATGAAGACGTTGGCTGGTTTTATATCTGATGCACACACAAACAATTACAGAAGAACAAAATAAATGAGGGCACATTAATGAAAAAAATCATATGTGTCTGTATTAGAAAGAAAGTGAGTTTACCTCGATGCATGACTCTGCGTGAGTGCATGTGTTCCAGCGCGCTGCACAGCTGCACAAAATACTTCCATATCGTTCGTTCAGGAATCAACCTCCGCTTCTTCTTAAAATACTACACACATGCCAGGGTTATTATCATTAACTAAAACTAATAATAAAACCAAAAACATTTCCTTTGCTTATAAATAGAATATTAACTGAAATAAAGTATAAAACAAACTTATTTTATTTCAGCCAGTTACAAAGACGTTTAGTTTAAGTTGTACTAAAACAACGAAATAAACTAATACTAAAACTGATCAAATGTCAAAATACAAATTAAAATAGAAAATGATAATACTAATAATGCTAAAAATTGCAACTTAATAAACACTATTTGTGTGTGTGCGTGTAAATATATATATATATATATATATATACACACACACACAAACACACACACTAAATAATTAGAATAATGCTAAAAAATTGCAACTGAATAAAAACTACATATACATATTCAAAAAAAACTAAAACTAATAAAATTGACAATAACACACAATAAAATTGCTAAAATAAAAATAAAAATAGTAAATACAAAAATAAAATCTAATTCAAAATATTGAAAGAAACTGTAATATATAGGATATCAATAATTGTGTTTCAGCTAGTTGGGAAGGCATTATATAAATAAACTAATACTAAAAAACTACAACTTAATAAAAACGATATATACATTAAAAAACAACAACTAAAAACTAAAAAACCCAGCAAATTTACTAAAACTTTAACTAAAATTAATATGAAAACAGAACACCCAAAAATCATATCATATTCGAAACATTAACAAATATTATGAACAAATATGAACAAAAACTATATTAAAATAACACTGACACATGCACATTTAATAAAATTTTATGTGTTGCCTGACACTGACCTTAATCATCTGGGAAAGGTCACCAGCGTCTGCTAACTCCAGAACGATATTCAGCTCGTTTCCTTCTATAAACGAGTCCAAATACTTAATGACGTTTGGATGGTTCAGTTGCTGCAATCACAGAATGAAAATAAAACATCACCAAACTCTGAAAAACAGAGACAGTTGTTTGAGTTAAAAAACGCATGCTGCTAACCTTTAACAAGTCGATCTCTTTAATGCAGTCCTGCCGGGCTTTAGCATCCATCATGTCAAAGATCTGAGAAAACAACAATATTATTTACAACATCCACCCAGACGCACGGTTGTGTCAAATTTGGTCATTTAATGTTGAGCAATGTAAGATAAGGTCAAGTGCATTGCATTATGGATAGTTTTCTCTGGTTATACACTGCACATTTTGCATACATTTGCATTTAGTATACAAGCTGCAACAGTATAAGTAAAATGCAATTTAAAGACATGCTCACCTGTACTTTCTTTAGTGCCACTTGCTGGTTGTCCAGTAGACAAGTGGCTTTATAAACCTCACTAAACTGACCGCGGCCGATCTTTTTCTCGATGAGGAAGTTGGACATCACCGAATAGAATCCATATCCTAACATGTTCCTCTGAGAGACAGAAAGAGGAACAGAAAGAGACAGTGAGAGTCAGAGCAGTGTGGTAATATCAGCATTATCACTGCGATGATTCATAAAAGCTTCTGTCTGCAGTTGTAATAACAGTGTGTGCCCAGGCAGCTGCACGTGTGTGTGTCTGTGTGTGTGTGTGTCGTTCTGTACCGGCACTGTGTAATTTTGATTCTGATCTTGAAGGCTGTTCTGCTCCATAATGACATTCCAGACCTGCAGGCAAACACAAAGGACAGAGCCAATCAAAAGGCCGACATTCGCAGCGTCTGCTTTATCGAACGGCTCGTTTCATTTCCAGATGGCTGCTTTGTTTAATTGTAGTTTTTCAGTAACGATAAAAACAATCCTGAGCCGTTCAAACAAAGCCTGAGATCAAAAAGCAGCTGTCAGTGCTTTAAAACAGCAGTGGATTATGACAGATGAGACCAAAGTTAATAATTGAATTTTGTGGTGTAAATCATCCTGCGTTTTTGTTTAAAATTTTGGGATCGATAAGATTGTTCATTGATTTATTTCTTTTTGAGGAAAGGGAAAGAAGCTATGCTCACCAAAGCGCCATTTATTTGATTCAGAATACAATTAAACCAGCAATATTGTGAAATATTATTATAACTTAAAATAAGTGTTTTCTATCTATTTTAATATCTTTTAAAAGGTTATTTATTTCTCTGCTGCAAAGCGGAATTTCCCTCCAGTCTTCAGTGTCAAATGATCATTCAGAAATCATTCGAATATGCTGATTTGCTGCTCAAGAAATATTTCTTATTATCATCAATGTTGAAAAAAGTTGTGCTGCTTCATATTTTTGGAGTTTTTGATGAATATAATTTTTATTTTTAAAAAGCATCATCATCATTATAAATGTCTTCACTGTCACTATCACAATTATGTGCATCCTTGCTAAATAAATGTTTAATTTCTTAAAAAAACAAAACACTTACTGAACCCAAATATAAATACAAACACATGCAAGTAATGCCAAAATATATTATACTGCATATGTGTGTATTTATATACACATAACAAATATACACAGTACTCATACATATATTATGTAAACCAAAATTTTGATTTTGGATGCGATTAATCGTTTGACAGCACTAATATATATTATATATATATATATA
>NW_015657293.1:1393594-1401486 GCF_001515625.1 Sinocyclocheilus rhinocerous
GGGTATATTTGTAGCAATAGCCAAAAATACATTGTATGGGTCAAAATGGTTGATTTTTCTTTTATGCCAAAAATCATTAGGATATTAAGTAAAGATCATGTTCCATGACCATGAAGATATTTAGTAAATTTCCTACTGTAAAAATATTAAAACTTCATTTTTGATCAGTAATATGCATTGCTAAGAACTTCATTTGGACAACTTTAAAGGCAATTTTCTCAATATTTAGATTTTTTTGCACCCTCAGATTCCAGATTATATATATTGATAGAAAGTTATATAGATACAGTTAGATAAAGCTATTTTGGGATCTAGATAGATAGATAGATAGATAGAAAAGACAGCCCACTAAAAGATAACAGACTGAAGGACTGTGTAAACTATCTAGTCAATGTGAGTACAGTAATACTGCTGACTACTATAATCATACTGTAGCTAATAATATATTAAAACAGATTACAGAACACAGAGCACATATTTTTCTCATTCAAAAAAAACAAACAAGTCAGTTCCTGGAGAGGGTGGTCCTGTACCAATTTCCTTCCATTCATGTGAAGAAAAATGCAGAGGAAGAATTCTATCCTACCGCCTGAAACAGTGGCACTCTTCTCACACACACACACACACACACACACACACAAACGAACACTCAAACAAAGACACACATCTGGACGTGCACTATCTAGTCAATGTGAGTACAGTAATACTGCTGACTACTATAATCATACTGTAGCTAATAATATATTAAAACAGATTACAGAACACAGAGCACATATTTTTCTCATTCAAAAAAAACAAACAAGTCAGTTCCTGGAGAGGGTGGTCCTGTACCAATTTCCTTCCATTCATGTGAAGAAAAATGCAGAGGAAGAATTCTATCCTACCGCCTGAAACAGTGGCACTCTTCTCACACACACACACACACACACACACACACAAAGGAACATTATAACAAAGACACACATCTGGACGTGCAGTACTCTGTTCAAACACACACACCACTGTGTTTGTTTCCAAAACCGCACTGCTTATGTGTGCTTTCGGTGTGTGTTTTCAGATGGGTTAGAGGTGAATCACATTTTTCTTAGAAACCCTAGAATACTTAGAAACCCGACAAGCATCATCTTGCTAATTCTTATCTACACATGGATTTGTATCACGATGGCTATATTTAGAATCGCATATAACACTACTCTTATAAAAGAGTATACTGTTTCTAGCATGTGACTTTTCTGGACGGGAAAGGGTGTAGTAGATGGATATAAAAATGTACTTTTTACAGAAAAAATACTGTACTTTGTACAAAAAAAAAAAACACTTTTACTGTGTAAACATGCTACAGTAATAACATGTTAATGTAAGTTACCTTACCTTGGTAAAAAAAATAAAAACTGTAAATACTTTAACATCACATTATATGTAATTTTAATGTACGCTACTATGTTTTACATATTTTTACTTTGTTCTACATTCTTTTTTTGCATGTAAAAACTATGAATTATCATATAATTTATGGTGAAAAAGTATGGACAGGTCACTTATAGGATGAACTTTGATTCAACATGCGGTTTTCTGTTTTACCACCTGTATTATTATAAAAATAGATTTTGGTATATTAACCGATAGTATGAAAACTATAGAAGTCAATGGCTACCGTCAACTGTTTGGTTACCTGCATTCTTCAATTTCAAAATATCTTCTTTTGTGTTCAAGAGAAGCAAGAAACGTACACAGGTTTGGAACAATTAGAGAACGAACCATCCCTTTAAGGATAAAGGATCTAAGATTAGCGGTGGTCTTGAAGAAGTAAACTGCAGCAGGGTTCAAGCCGTTTGTCTTCCTCTCTGGTGAGTCACGCGCATCTGTTTCCGCCCGATAAAATGCTACAGATCTAACAACTCAGTAGCAGAAACCCCCGTCACATTTCCACAATCTCACTTCCAAAAAGCCCCGAACGTGTACAGAAAGCCACACACACGTGTCTGATCAAACAGACCTGCATGATAATATCATTCGACTTGGTGAAAGAAGCCCACATCAGTTCTGCATCGTAACCTGTCCCAAAAAATGAACACGTTTGACTTGTTTGGCACTGATCTACTGTGCCTGGATGAAAACAACATAACATACAGTTAAAGTCATTAATCACATGCATATACTCACTACATGCCATAACTAGGCCTAATTATTTTGAATAGCCTGAGAGAAGCCGTGAACTTGATAGGTGGCACATCATGTCAACTACTTAGTTACTCAAGTTTATGCTGTTTTAGTAATATTGTTAATTAATATTTTGAAGGTTTGCTTGTTTATTGCGAGTTACTGAATTCCATGTGATTTTATAGCTATGTCATTTTATGTATTTTTAATTACATGTTTAATTTTGTTTATTGCTATCAAGCAGTGTTTTTTTGTTTAACATGTTTCCTGTAATTGTATGAGTCATCTCAATAAAAAATAGGGAGAAAGACAGCTATTTTGTGTCCGAAAACACGTGAATGGATACAAACAAACAGTGTGTGTGGGCGGAGTCAGAACTGCAGCTTTTCCTTATAAAAAACAACCGCTCTTCAGTGCGTTCATACAAATAACTAAACATTAAAAGCGACTTATTATCAGAATAAATAAACCATAATGACACGCAAGTGTTGATTCAGAGCAGTAAGTTATATCTGCACATATAATCGAAGTTACAGTGTGAAGGTGGGTGTTCCCGTTGAACTAGAGGAGCATTATTGTGTGTTTTATTCCCTATACAACATTTACAGTGCGATGCGATTGTTTTGGGTTTATTTATTGCCGTTAAAGCTTCTGGAAACATATCAATGAGCGGAACTAGGCCCTTATATTCAGAAAACAGATGCATGAACTTTCAAAACAGATCTACTTTCCGCGCAAGAGCATTAGACGTGAACTAAAGCATATGCAATACTCGCACTGCCTACCTTGCGTCGTTCCATGTAAATTAGTTTAATCCAAAGCAAACGAACAGCCCTGTGTTCATTTAGATTCTCTCTCTCTTTTTCTTATTGCAGTACGGCGACATTATGCACCCCACGAATAATTTGACACGATATCTTCTTCTACATGAGCACGTTGTGCAACTGTAACGCCGTATCGCGAGGCGCGCGAGCGTCACGAGCATTTTCGCAGCAAATTGGGTTTCAAAGTCATGCAGTAGTTCCACTTACCTCTCCAGCGCGGTGCATCAGACATTTACAGGACTGAAAAATGCTGCGAAGCCCCTTTGGTCAGTTTCCAGACTCACTAATGTCACGGGCCACGCAAGTTTGAGTCACACCCCGCGCATCACATGGCTGTGATCACTGATCTGTGTCTACAGTAACCCACTGCTCCTGTCCTTCACTTTCTCAGCAAGGAAAAAAGGTTTGTAATTCAGATATTTTGTTTCATGGTTGGGAGCATAAAATTATTATTATTATTACTGAATGATAATAATTACTTTAATAATTATTATTTAATTTTTTTTATTTAAATGTGACTGTAATATCACCACTTAATAATAACAATACTGCTAGGCCTACTACTAATAATAATAATTTAAAATGTCCAATGGTTTTTATTTTTTTTATATGTGCCAATTATTTCACAAACATAATAATAATAATAATAATATATTATTATTTTTTATTAGTAGTAGTCGTACTAGTACTATTTACAGTCATATTAAATATTATATTTATTTTATTTTATTCAATTGACATAATAATACCAAAACCATATAATAATAATAATAATAATAATAATAATAATAATAATAATAATAATAATAATAATAATAATAATAATAATAATAATAATAATAATAATAAATGATTAAATAAATAAATAACAATAATAAGGGGTCTGATAATTATTCTTATATTATTTACAGTAAGTCATATTATTTATTATATTATTTTTTTTTTTTAAATTGACATAACAAAACCATATAATATAATAATAATAATAATAATAATAATAATAATAATGAGTAAATACATAAATAAAAATAATAAGGGGTCTGATAATTATTTTTTATATTATTAATTTAATTTATTTGACAATATCACAACTGCTTCATAATAATAATAATAATAATAATAATAATAATAAATGTTGACTTTTATACTTCTAACTTTTAATAACCTATTAGTAGTAGTGGTGGTATATTGACAAAAAAGTTGTCTGTAAGAAATGCATAAATGAAGCTCTGCAGCCTTATAAGTCCCAAACCTAACCTTTAGGATGGGTAATTCAGACAGACAACTGCTTCATAATAATAATAATAATAATAATAATAATAATAAATGTTGACTTTTATACTTCTAACTTTTAATAACCTATTAGTAGTAGTGGTGGTATATTGACAAAAAAAGTTGTCTGTAAGAAATGCATAAATGAAGCTCTGCAGCCTTATAAGTCCCAAACCTAACCTTTAGGATGGGTAATTCAGACAGGTCTATGACAGCATCATGACGACATTCGTTTCAGTATAACCCCATGTGCAATAATGGTACGGCAGCAAAACCCCCAGACTTTTCATGTGGCCTGCTATGGTTTATGGAAAGCGGACCCACACCTTTCTAGAGTTTGCTGCCTTTCCCACCTCTCTCGGTCTCTTGCACACACACACACACGCTCATTTCAACCGAATAGTTGACATTCTTGTGGGGAAATTATGAGCAAATACCTTTATAACATGTGTCCGCCTTTAACACACAAACACTCACAGACACCTTGTCAAAGATTGCTGTTGCAGACAGTCGTATTTGATACATGTTGTACTGGAGGAAGTGGCAAAATCTCTGTTTAGTGGCATTAAAAAAAGAACATAAAACTGTAGAGTGTGTGGAGGACTTCTGCTTTTTCATTTTAACTGTGTGTGTGTGTGTGTGTGTGTGTGTGCATATAGAGGAACTATGAATGAATGTGCGGTTTGTGGATTTTTATGATTCTTTCTTGAGCAGTCATCAGGCATTTCAGTAATTTGAAATTCACTAGCGCCCCCTCGAGGTCTCAGATGGTGAAAAAAGAGAGAAAGAGCCTATCATTGCCATCCTATTTTTGCACAAAGAATACCATGAATACAGTAATCATTCAGACCACGACTAGCCAGTGAATTTGTGGAGCACTAGGGAAGTTTAAGAAAATGGGTGTAAAAAATATATAATGTACTTTTTATAATATATAGCCCATATATTATAATACATAATGTTTATTTAATAAATGTATTTTCATTGTACTGTTGAATATATTTTACACTCTTTACAAGTGTATGTGTATCAGAAAATGACCACTTTAGTAGCTACATATTTAATGTTTAAGGTCTTAAAGTTTGCAAAGCAAACATGCAAGGACAAAAATAAAAAATGAATAAAATTACAAATAAATAAGTAAATAAATACGAAGATAGAAATACACTTAAATCACGTGTGTAGGCCTAAATGCTTTCCGTGTAAGTGTCTGTAGTGGTCTGAGGGAAGGAGAGCAGCGTGTCCTGTAATCTCCCATCCATAAAAGCACACATGCGTAAACACAAACCAGACACACACGTACACACGTGCTTCCTCGTGGTAAACACTTGGTCGAACCACAACCACAAGCTTGAAATGTGCAGCATTATAGAAATAGTCCAAATCAAACAGCACTCCTTCATTATTTCTACGTTCTTCTTCCTCTTTCCACCTTCCGGATGATTTTTTTTTATTCGACGACTGTGCAGAATTTTTTAAGAACCCCTAACGAAGAGAAATTCCGGAAAATATTTTCTGCAGTACAAACCTAAGACTTCATTAGCAGCTAATAAAAAATGCGGTCATGGAAGAAAGACTGCAGCGAATCTCTTTCCCTGTTTGATGCTGTGACCGCGTATCTCTGCCAATCTCTCCAGCTCTGGCTGACTTCAGTCTCAGCTCGTAACTGCACAATGCAAACCACAATCACCTCAGTACGGATCAGGATAATTACACTGGACAAACTTTACACACGCAAGCACTCACACTCACACAAAATAAGAAAACAACACACCAGAGTAAAATAATCGAACGCCACACACTTCAGTGCTGAATAAACAAACATCTTTTTTTTTTTCAGAATGTGAATACTTTATTTAAGCCTAGTTAATCTTGTTCAGGGAGTTCAAATAAAAGTTACCACATCTGATTTTCCTCTGTGCGCATATGGGTGTATGTGTTCAAATATGTTTACTGTTCAGTTCAGTCATGATGATATAGACTCTTAATGACTTGATATTAGTAACACACTACTGTTCAAAAGATTGTTGGTAGGATTTAAAAAAAATGTTTTTTGAATTTAGTCTCTTTTGCTCACCAAGTCTGCCTTTATTTGATCAATGATACAGTAAAAACTGTAATATTGTTAAATATTATTGCAGTTTTAAATAGCTGTTTTCTAATTAAATATACTGTAAAATGCAATTTATTCCTGTCATGTCAAAGCTGAATTTTTAGCATCATTACTCCAGTCTTCAGTGTCACATGATCCTTCAGAAATCATTCTAATATGCTGATTTGCCAATATTGAAAACAGTTTTTTCATCTTAATATTGTTGTGAAAACTGTTTTGATGAATAGAAAGTTTGAAAAGTCTTTACTGTAATTTTTGATCAGTGCCCTCTTACAAATTATATTAGACATTTATATATAAACAATTGGATAAAAATGCCATTTCCAAGATGACATCTGGATGCAACTTGCAGATATACAAAACAACGATTTCCAGTGACAATTTACCAATTGCATATTGATACACTACATTTAAAATGTAACAGGCATCATATAGTATACAATATGCAGTATGCAGTACATACTATGCTAGTATTCCGAATTCCATTCCGAACAAAATTTAAATGGCATGACAGCAAAAGACAGTGCTGGATGAGGCCTTTCTTTTACTGGGGAAGTACTTTTACTGGGGACATGGGGAAGTCGTGGCCTAATGGTTAGAGAGTCTGACTCGTAACCCAAAGGTTGCGTGTTCGAGTCTCGTACCGGCAGGGATTGTAGGTGGGGGGAGTGAATGTACAGCGCTTTCTTCCACCTTCAATACCACGACTGAGGTGCCCTTGAGCAAGGCACCGAACCCCCAACTGCTCCCCGGGCGTCGCAGCAAAAAAAAAAATGGCTGCCCACTGCTCCGGGTGTGTGTTCACTGCTGTGTGTGTGCACTTTGGATGGGATAAATGCAGAGCACTAATTCCGAGTATGGGTCACCATACTTGGCCACATGTCACATCACTTTTACTGTGCGATTCTCTTTCCTTCAGTTAATGAATGATAGTTATACACAGATCACAGATCTTAAAGAGCAGGTCATATGGGTTTTCGAAAAATATTTTTTTTTGCAGTTTGTAACATGTAAATAGTCAAAGTTGTTAATCAAAAAAGTGCATGATAAATAAAGATATTGTCTCTCAAAAGAAAGAGTCGACTCTGAACTGCCTTAACGAGTCGTCAAATTTTCGAATCTTCTGCCGGTTACCTATATACGTCACAAGGTAACACATTTGCATAATCCCCACCTGCCCGCGAAATACAAACACTCTGACCTGCCCACAATCACTTCTGCTAGTTATTGTGTTTACATCATGTCGAGAAGACCTGTGTTTTCAGCCTTACTGGGCATTCTAACACAGTTCCCACATGTGCACCTCAAATAAGTAAATAATAATAATAATGAATGCAATAAAACTGCTGTCACATCATGTAAAGTACCAAATACAAAGTTTAAACTTACCACTGAGAAACGTCCTGATCAAGTCGAGGTTGCGATGGAGTTTCCGGTTGAGCATCGGTATCATCCTCGGACTCGGGCTCTAATTGATAATGCAATATCGATGCCATTTTTGTAAGCTTATAGCATCTTTGTTT